>NC_137868.1:4470690-4473190 GCF_963924005.1 Protomyctophum bolini | reverse complement strand
CACACACATGTTGCCATGACACCCGGGGGTGGGGCAGGGGGGTTTCCTTCCTTGTTTCCTGTCGCGTGCGTGTGTGCACTGTGTGTGTGCACTCCTTCCATATAGACCAGGGGCAAATACACTGACTGTAAAAATAAATCAAATTGAAAGTACTGTTACTAGGTGAAAGCTTTCATATATTGAGTGAAACAGTAACTTATTTGCACTACAAACATTTTGACCATAATTATGTATGTGTTTATAAGTAACTGACCAGAAGTGTGTGTGTGTGTGTGTGTGTGTGTGTGTGTGTGTGTGTGTGTGTGTGTGTCCAACCCCCAGATCAGACCTCCAACACTGATGACCTGCCCATCACCATGGTAATTGTCTGTCTGTCTGTCTGTCTGTCTGTCTGTCTGTCTGTCTGTCTGTCTGTCCGTCCGTCACAATCAAGTCCTCTGTGTGTGACACGATTATTGTGATAACCAATATTTTTGGCAATTCAAAAATATATATTTTATTTTATTTTGTATGTTGTGCAAATATTTGAATACATTTCAAAGAAAACATCTTTGAACTTAAAATGTTGCTTCTGAGGCGTCCCTGACTTCATGGCACAACATATTTTGAGACGGGAGTCCGCGGCCAAATACATATCATTTCCTTGAGGTTTCTTGGGTACCTTGACATGAAAACAAGAACATTCATATAACTGCCAAGATATAGATTAGATTCATATCACTGCCAAGATATTGATTAGATTCATATAACTGCCAGGTGTAGCGACCTCGGGTCTTAATGACTCATTGCAGTCTGAGGCAAAAGAAAAAAAAGTCTTCTAAATCCTAAAAGTTTCTAAATGTTCCTAAATGTTTCTTTCAGTGGTGCTCAACCTTTTTCATGTCATTATGTCATGCTTTAGCTATTGAAAAATAGCAGATCTACAAGCTCATACAAGTTTATAGGTCTGCTATTTTTGAAAAAATCGAAGAACCACTGACATAGAAACATAGCTTTTTCAGAAAACTGTCAGGATGTAGAAGACATTTTTAGAATCTGATCTCAGGTACCAAAAGGGGTTCCCGCCCTGAATGGGTTAATGCAGTATTTACGACAAAGCCAGCTTCGACCTTGATGTAGTCAGTGTGACTATACTGTAAGTGACACATTATTCACATTAATTCACAATCACAGCTTCCTTTTAAAAAAAAGGCCATGAGGTCAAGTGGAGATTTCTTCAACAGACCACGAGATTACAGATTTTACTCCTCCTGAATGGATAAGACTGGCTTTATGGGGAAGTTAAAGCAAACACAACACAGATGCTGTAATAATAAAACGGTGAGCAGACAATAGCGGATATAATGTGTGAGAAATTAGGTCTCAAAATAATCCAGATTATTTTCACCGATATAATAATGTGACTGTTAAAGGGCCACTTCACCCCTTTTGCAACCAGATCTTATATTAATGATGTTTGGGAGACAAGAAACGCTTTCCCATGGGGTTTTTATGTGGGTAATATGTGTTTTTAGATTATTTTAGTAGGATATGGATGGACACGGCTCTCACTTACTTCCTGGACTAATACAATGAAGTCAACACCCGTTTACAGTATTACCAGATTGACTGTTGACTGAACAGTTACGGTACCAGGATGAGTCAAGCGCCTGGCTGTTAGCCTGTTAGCCTGGTCTGGAGCAGGCTATATAGCCTCTATGCATGGTGATGTATATGTGCCACGTCAATGTCACCTTCATATTAAGTAGTAGCCTTGCCGAGCCATGAGGCCCATAGGGCAGGAGCCTATCTCCTGTTTCTGTAGCGTGAGGCAGCTTGATGTACAAGTACACCCCCTGGACATGACGCTAGTATGTCACAGGGACTTATACCCCCAATCCAACCCTTGATGCTGAGTGTCAAGCAGGGAGGCATTCGGTCCCATTTTTACAGTCTTTGGTATGACCCGGCAGGGGATCGAACCCCGACCTCCCAGTCTCAGGGCGGACACTCTAACCACAAGGCCACTGAGCTGGTAACCTTCATATTAAGAGGGTCTAATAAGCCTTTGTCCATACATGTCGATCAGAGTCGTGACAGACAGACAGACTGCAGGGACATGCAAAAGCAGCTCAGTAACACCATTCCATCAGAGGCAATATCTTGGAGCCCACCCACCCACCCGCACACCCGCACACACACACACACACACACACACACACACACACACACACACACACACACACACACACACACACACACACACACACACACATACACATAACTGATTGATTTGATTGATTCTTCTTGGTGACATTGTCACATTGCAGAACCAGTGCTGTTCACACCTCATCATTAAATGAATCAAACAGACACAGATGTTATTGATCATCAACATTATATGCTGTTAAATCACCTGCTCTTAAATGTCCGTCATGACTGACTGACTGACTGACTGAGCATGACGACGCAGCGCAGCCAGGTGCTCTGAGGCTTTGATCAGCGGTCATTATTGACAAAT
>NC_137868.1:4418190-4468190 GCF_963924005.1 Protomyctophum bolini | reverse complement strand
GTGGTAGATCTCATTGCCAACCCCCTTCCTTCCCTTATGGGGGAAAAGTGTGTGTTGTTTAGGTGGTAGATCTCATTGCCAACCCCCTTCCTTCCCTTATGGGGGAAACGTGTGTGTTGTTTAGGTGGTAGATCTCATTGCAAACCCCTTCCTTCCCTTATGGGGGAAACGTGTGTGTTGTTTAGGTGGTAGATCTCATTGCCAACCCCTTCCTTACTTCCCTTACGGGGGAAACGTGTGTGTGTTGTTTTAGGTGGTAAGCCGTCGGACAGGACAGAGGTGGTGTGGTATCACATGCTGCTGGCCGCCAGTTCCTGTGTCGTCCTGTTGGTGGCGCTGGCTGCCTACACCATAAGGTCAGTGCTGGAGGAACGTTTGTATTTATACTTTAATGTGGAACGGTTATCGTGCATATTGTTGTACATACAGTATTGCAGTGAATGTTTATTATTACCATGATATGTTTTTTGTTTAATCTAAATAGTAATTCAGTATGATTCAAGATAGTAGACGGACAGATGGACAGGATAGAGGGCGGGCGATAGACCTGTACTTTCCTTGAACTGTACCTATTCTGCAAACTGTTAATACAATTATCAATCAATCAATCAATGATCAATCAGATTGCACTTTGTGCCGCGCTGCAAGCTTTTTTAAATGCAAATCTTCTCTTCTGTGGAGTCCCCTACCTGGCACCCAAAAATAATTCAGATAGGGGGGGGGGGGCTCCAAATATCATTTTGGTGGTTCCTTGGCACAAAATAGTTTAAGAACTACTGATTTAGAAGCCATTATTTCGTAGAATCGGCCTCAGGTCCTAATGGGTTAAGAAAAGAAAAAAACATTGATAAGTATAAACTATAAGACGTCTTATCTTCCTCTCTCGTCATGTCTATCAGGCGCGTAGGAGTCCTATAAACTAACGTCTTATCTTCCTTCTCTCAGGCGCGTAGGTCTGGTGCAGCCATGTTTCCTCCACAAGCCACCCTCCTCCACATTCTCTGCCACGTCCTCCCGGCCACAGGGGGCGATGTCCCCCCCGTGCTACAAACACACCCTCCCCGGCCAGGAGGAGCAGCAGGAGAGAGGAGGAGGAGGAGAAGAAGAGGAGGAGGAGGAGGGAGGAGGAGAAGAAGAGGACGAGGAGGAGGAGGTGACGGAGGAGACCAAAGTTCTTCATTTCGACAACAGCAGCTACTTCCTGGTTCACACGTAGGCAGCGTTGGCTAACACTAATGCTATAATATTATTAAGACCAATACATACAATACAAAACATTCCAGTGTGGTAAAACGCTTCCAGAACTATAGCTCAGGGAGTCAGCACAATGATCTGGATAATTCAGAGAATCAAATAATTAAAACTGGTGATCGATTTAATAACGGCGATGCAAACAGCAGAGGGCGTGTAAAAAAAGAAAATACAGGATCTTTGTAAGAGAATTGAGAAGAAATTTGCCTAACCCTGTATTGAAGAGGATAAGAGAAAGCACACATAAAAAGAATGTGAAAATCGTATGATGAACCTATAATATCGAGTTTGGTGAGTCGTTACATGCCTACTACTATAGCTATATCACCTCCATTTCCGAAGACAATTCCAGATCGAACGTTGGAATGAGTATATATGGAATGCACTTTACTCAAATATAGTATTACTTTCCCCAGCAACTCGCAGTGTGCAATTACAACTGCCAGAACAGTGATAGTACAGTTAATAATCCAGGTATATTTTTGTTTTGCATAAAGTACTAGTAAGTATTGGCAGCGAACATATACTTACAGTACCAAAGTAGACCTTCTCACAGATTCCACAGTGTAGCAGATGTGTGTCACGCTGTGAGCTACAGTATGCGTAGGCTATACATACACAGCACATGATGCGTTAATTGAAACACTGTCCCGTGAACATAACAGGTGTTGTCTGTCAGGATCAAACTCCTCTCCATTCGTCCATCTTCAACCGCTTATCCGGAGTCGGGTCGCGGGGGAAACGGTTCCAGCAGAGAGCTCCTAGGGGAAAACCAAGGCGTGTGGAGATATAATCCCCCCCCATCTGGTCCTTGGTCTGCCCCGGGGTCTCCACCCAGTGGGACCTCCCTATAGGGAGACGCTCGGGAGGCATCCGTACGTACTATAGTTGATTCGGTTACAGACGCTCGGTGGTCCGTACTATAGCTGCCCGAACCACCTAATCAAACTCCTATAGGCAGATACTGTATATTAATAACGCAGATCTGCAAGCTTTTCCTTTTCTTTTGGGCTCTCGTGGGCTGCCCACCGACAGAGGAGTGTGGAGGGGACAGTTAGGGGTTAATTGTCTTGCTCATGGACACTTGCTGATCGAGGCCTGGAATCGAACCTGGGACAGTCGGTTTGCCAGACTCGCTCTAGTCTAACCTGGGTCAGTCGTTTTTCCAGACTCTCTCTTAACTAGTCGGTTATAATAATAATAATAATAGTGTCGAATTGTCCTTGAGCAAGACTCTTGCTCTCGATGTGCAGGTTGGTGCCTTGCATGGTTTCCTCCGCCGTCTGTGTGTGAGTGAATGGCTGAATGTAATGCACAGTCTTTGTGAAGCACCTTGGATAAAGGCGCTATATAAATGCCCCATTTACCCTCCCACAGGGTTGACACAGTCAGGGTATAAATGCCCCATTTACCCTCCCACAGGGTTGACACAGTCAGGGTATAAATGCCCCATTTACCCTCCCACAGGGTTGACACAGTCAGGGTATAAATGCCCCATTTACCCTCCCACAGGGTTGACACAGTCAGGGTATAAATGCCCCATTTACCCTCCCACAGGGTTGACACAGTCAGGGTATAATTGCCCCATTTACCCTCCCACAGGGTTGACACAGTCAGGGTATAAATGCCCCATTTACCCTCCCACAGGGTTGACACAGTCAGGGTATAATTGCCCCATTTACCCTCCCACAGGGTTGACACAGTCAGGGTATAAATGCCCCATTTACCCTCCCACAGGGTTGACACAGTCAGGGTATAAATGCCCCGTTTACCCTCCCACAGGGTTGACACAGTCAGGGTATAAATGCCCCATTTACCCTCCCACAGGGTTGACACAGTCAGGGTATAAATGCCCCATTTACCCTCCCACAGGGTTGACACAGTCAGGGTATAAATGCCCCATTTACCCTCCCACAGGGTTGACACAGTCAGGGTATAAATGCCCCATTTACCCTCCCACAGGGTTGACACAGTCAGGGTATAAATGCCCCATTTACCCTCCCACAGGGTTGACACAGTCAGGGTATAAATGCCCCATTTACCCTCCCACAGGGTTGACACAGTCAGGGTATAAATGCCCCATTTACCCTCCCACAGGGTTGACACAGTCAGGGTATAAATGCCCCATTTACCCTCCCACAGGGTTGACACAGACGGTCACTATAAATATCACATTTGAACAAGAAGAAATGGGACTTAACCCATTTTTACCTGATTTAAAAACATTCACTTTGAAAGAATATATTCAAAGATTTGCGCCACATTTTTACGATTTTTCGAAACGCGCTAGTTTGTAGATCTGCTATTTTTCAATAGCTAAAGCACGACATAATGCCAAAGTGGTGCCCGCCCAAAATGGGTTAATGTCTGCAGTCTGGTGTTGTCGTTCACACACAGCACACGTGTGTGTTGAAACACTTCTGCGTTTCATTGCAGATTGTGTGGCGACACTATTCGTTTCTCAAGATGCTCTTGTGAAACTAACTGCTCTGCTTTGTGGGGAAGTCGAGGCTGCATCTCCTTCACCAGGCCGGCTCCCCTTTAGAAAGTCAACAACAACAACAACAACAACAACAGAAGCACTTTCAAAGAGCACTTTCAAAGAGCTACAGGTATTTGTTATTGGTAGTGGTAATTTAATGTGTTCCCTGTAGTCTTGAGTAGAAAAGTATTGGCATCAAAGATATAGTATTGGATTGATTGATATATATTTTTTCCAATTAAATCTTTATTGCAGACTCAGGGGAATCCATATCACAGTACAAAATAACAATACAATAGATAAGAAGTAATAAAATAGAAAGAAATATACAATAAAAAGAGTTCCACCATGTTCAGTTTGACAATGGTTCCACAGTCTGGAGGAGAACCTGACAGAACTTCGTATTGGGTTAGTAATGACATCAATGATGTCATTTAATGACTCAGATACTCTACACATAAATCTATACATGAGATTGCGTTGATTGATTGATTGATTGAAAAACAGATTGCAGAATGCGAGTGCTCTTTGAGAGCGGTTTTGAAGGAGGCTGTTGGTATATAGGGAGTACCAAAGAAGTGAATGTAGCCTACTTTATTATAATATTAGAAAGGATAAATGTAAAACTGGTGAACGTGTCCCATTGGATCCCATGTCGTTATTTAGTCACACAAGCTCTTAACCCATTCTGAACGGGAACTCATTTTGGTGTCAGCATCATCTTATGCTTTAGCTATTGAAAAATAGCAGATCTACAAGCTCATAGCGCGCCACCGAGTGGCGCGCTACGAGCTTGTAGGTCTGCTATTTTTGAAAAATCGAAGAACGACTGACATTTTTAGACTCTGATCTCAGGTCAGAATGGGTTAATCAGACCAGTGTGTGTCCAGTGGAAACCTCGTATGAATCTGATCTCAGGTCAGAATGGGTTAATACTCTTCATTCATCCAATGTCTATAAAGCTCACATACCCTCCACTCCACTACGACAAAAAGATAATAAATACTTATTATAATAAATAAATAAATAGCAGATCTACAATTTTATGTACCACTAGTATAAGTGTAATAATAATAATAATAATAATAATAATAATATAAAATAATAACCTCTGGAACCGAACGTTCTCATTGTCTGTGTTCTCTTTACAAGTAGGACTTTTGCAATTAAAAAATGCAATCAAATGTGGAGATATTGAATACCTCTGTGTTAATTGTTTGTTACTGTTTTAGAAGACATGTTATTTTTTTTTCTTCTTTTAGCTACTTCACTCGGGGCCAGTTGTCAGTGAAATACAGTATTATGAAGTTATTGTTCAAAGATAAATCTATATTTTTGTCTAAAAATGTCTGTGCCCTCTGTCCTTTGATAATAATTGATGTGTGTCTTTTCGATGAGGCTTGAATAAATAAATAAATACTTATCTTGTCTGCTGTTCTTCGTAGCATTGTTTGCTAGACAGACAGACAGACAGACAGATAGATTGTTTTGACTTCAATTCAGTACATGTCATGCCAATTTGTAGGCTGTGCAACACTGCCTCCAGCTGGACAAATCTGGAAGTTTTGCACGGCTGCAAGCCGTTGACATAGAAACACATCAAAAACAAGCTGTATTGTATCTTGTCAACAACAGATGACCATGAAAATGTTCCAGCAGGTTGCTTCTCACGTCGTTTTAAACCCTCCAAGTTTGTAGCCTAATTCAGTACAAAATCAACCCAAAGTGAGAACACATTTGATGTGTCTTTGTTGTGGTTGAGAGAGGTGATTATGGCAGCAGCAGACCACCTGGACGTGGGAGCACTGAGCCCTGAGCAACAGCACAAACTGCGACAGTTTAAGGTAAACATTAACAGTTTTGTGTCATGATTGAGCCGAGCGTCCTTTAATTCGGCGCCTTTTTGGTAACAAAGTGCATTCCGTGTAAAACATGCAACGTTTACCACCGAGGTTGCCTTGGTTTTAGTCATTCCAATTCAATTCCAACGAATAAAACTGCCGATATTAAAAAATAACTGCTACAGTGAGTTTGGTGACCTGTCGAATTTCGTGACTCAGGGGTCACTGTTTTGTATGTAGCCTATATATGTTCCAAAACAATGCATGCCATGAACAACGACTTATATGTCTACACATGTCAATACATTAACATTTGATTGATTGAAATGTTTATTTTGAATATAAAGCATTTTTTTAAACAAATATAAGCAAATAATTAATAATAACTACAGTAATAAAAAATACAATAAAAAAGCATATTAAAAAAGGATTGGAAAGAAGCATAGCTAAAGCTCCCACCCCTTCTCCATCTATACAAAATATCAGACAATAAAATGTTCCAAATACTTATATAACTGAATCTGTGATATGTACATATATTACATTTTTACATTAGCCGCAATTTGCAACTCTAGATTTTTTTATAATGGGATGAAGCTAGAGTTGCAATACCCTCCATTGACTCCCTATACTCATCCAAATTGCGTTTGCGATCTGCTTGTATTAAACGACGTTAAACTCACCAACATTGCAGCTCTAGGCCAAGCTTGAATTATCCTCTTTCAATCTGCCGAGCTTGTTTTTCATAAAAATCCACCGTAGAGATGTTATGACTTATGAGCTACTTTCTGTCAAGAAATTCTGTGCAGGTGATTCTATTTTCTATAGTGCTGGAGTTTGGAAGCACTCGTCGTAAGTCACTGAACGGCCCTGTGTACCGCCTGTTTTGAATTTGTACATAATGCAGGAGGCAGCAGCGCGACCCGTTAATAAAAACCAGTGCTCTTGTGTAAATATTGTGTGTTAATGTCCAGATAGAAACGCGTGTGAACAATGAGAAGTACCTGAGGTCTCATCCCGAGGTGGAGATGCTCATCAGTGACTTTTTGAGGTTTGTATTATCTGATATCTTTGGAAGAAAAAAAAAACAAAGTTACATTTTGAAATATGTTTTACTTGGTTTTCAATCTTTTTTCATATCAAGGACCATTAATTGCCATTTGAGCCACGGAGCACCACTTTGACGAGATTCAGCCTCTCAGACCCAAATCTAAAGAATATGTTGTTATTGTTGGATAAGATTATGGGCTGTATTTGGCGTGTCTTAAGTACCAGGTCTTATTACTTAACTTAAGACCTGGAGGCGTAGTCAATGCTCTTTGGCCACCCAGACTAGCCAAATGGCATTGATCACGCCTCCAGGTCGCAATCCCATCAATGCTGTATTGATGTGGTAAAGAGAGAGAACCGGCAAACATTGATCATAAGTCACAATTATAGCATCTATATTCTCTAATTGTATAAACGTCTTAATTAAGCAATGCAGATGTTAAAACTCTTGAGAGTTTAAAATGAACCCATAAACCAGGTCTTATTACTTAACTTAAGACCTGGAGGCGTAGTCAATGCTCTTTGGCCACCCAGACTAGCCAAATGGCATTGATCACGCCTCCAGGTCGCAATCCCATCAATGCTGTATTGATGTGGTAAAGAGAGAGAACCGGCAAACATTGATCATAAGTCACAATTATAGCATCTATATTCTCTAATTGTATAAACGTCTTAATTAAGCAATGCAGATGTTAAAACTCTTGAGAGTTTAAAATGAACCCATAAGGGTCCATTTGGTTTCATTGTAGGCTACAATCTCATTAGTTAGAAAACTATTAGGGTCTATTTGGGACTCTGGTGCAACGCACAGGTCCTCGCTCTACTCCTGGTGAGAGCAGGAGGAGTGGACCTGGTGAGACGTAGGAGGGGCCCGGCCAGGAGACAACCCACAGAGCCTCCTAGTCCCTCCATGTGCCAGAAGTGTACCTCCCAGCCCTGGCAGAGTATAGTTCTGGAGTAGTTCCAACGGATTGTGTGCCCCTGGTTTTTCCCTAGTGGGACTGATTGAGGGTAGCTACTGGGAAGTAAGTCGGGACTTGATCACTCCCGGCTGGGTCGCCTGAGTGAGGGGTATGATGTTGGTAGACCCGAAACCCCGTTGACCTCAGGATACATCACTGAGGATACGTCCCGGGTGCATCCATGCAATGTTTCTTTTGTTATGGTTCCCTAACTATCCATCTGCGAGGACCACCTGGAACCCACTCATGAGGACCTGGTTGAGAACCACTGCTTTAGTGCAATAATTACCTTTCAAAATAGTGTCGAAGTGTCCTTGAGCAAGCTAGACACTGAACCCCTAATTGCTCCTGATGTGCAGGTTGGTGCCTTGCATGTTTTCCGCCGCCATCGGTGTATGTGTGTGTGAATGTAATGCACAATCTATATAAAGCGTCTTGGATAAAGGCCCTATATAAATTTAAAATAATGCAAATTACATTTTAATCAAGTGTCATTTTTAATACGGGCCCTTTGTTCCTAACGCAGTATGTCTACATTGTATACATGCTATCGCTACATCTAAAACATAACAAATAAATCACCAAATGTTTCCACAGAGAGGTGTTTGTGAAGAGGCCTGATCAGGGTGACATTCCACAGTTTGCGGCAGGTGAGAAACAGTGTACAGTATACTGCCGTTTTCCATGCCCGCTGCCATCCCATATAATAATAAACAGTTATTATGAGCATTATATGCTTTAATTTCAGAATACTTCACCAGAGCAGACCTGAGTTCCACCATCCAGCCCAGAGAGAAGACACACACAGACACGCAATGACGCCCCGTTCATATAATAGGACCACTGTGGCCCGCACACCGAAACTATAGCAGGTCCACAAGCTCACACAACATGCCCACATGTGTGACATGTGAGTTTGTAGATCTGCTATTTTTTAAACCATGAGTCTTCAATGCTTTTTTTTGCTTTTTGTTTTTGTCAGGCCAATGACCCCTTTGATGAGAGGGAGATGAATGTTGTATGAATTGTGTTGCCTATTAAACGCTTTTAGCTTCATTCGTATAGTGTAATGTATGTATTTTAGCTTCATAGACTCTTATAGTGTAATGTATTTTCAGACAGTTAAGCATGCATGCACGTAAACCATATATTCAAATATATTGTATGTTCAAATATATATATGTTTGGAGGGACGGCCGGCGCATGAGGCCCTCAGCGGTGGCGGCGGCGGCCGTAGCCGTGCGCGCCGCCAGGCCCGCGGCCGTGCGCCACAGCAGGGTGACGCCGCACAGGTCGATCAGCGAGCCGTCCAGCAGTTCCTGAGGCTCTGCGCCGTCCACCTGCAGGGCGGAGACAGACACGAGAAAGATGTAAGCTACTATTAGTTTTTTATATATTATTTTTATTATTTTGTAACTCATTTTTCACCCCTGTGTCAATCATCTAATGTGATCCTGGGCTCTACACACCCTCCACCAACCTAGTCCCCATATATGGGGGACAAGGGGAGAGCAACGGACTTGAACTCATGCTTCCTTCATGCCTGAGTGTCCAAGTTGCATCCTAGTATTTTCACTATTTCTTTGGGGGCAAAAAAAGAGAAAATGTTTGCCTATAAAGACATTTAAAAAATAGGGATGCCACTTTGAACGTGGTTAATAAATTAATGGTTGCATACAATAAAACACATCAAACACATAAATCATAACAGGTGTCACATGGATGGACGACGGTCATCAGATGAATCTGCTAAAACAATTCAA
This sequence comes from Protomyctophum bolini, assembly GCF_963924005.1. NCBI lineage: Eukaryota > Metazoa > Chordata > Actinopteri > Myctophiformes > Myctophidae > Protomyctophum > Protomyctophum bolini. Next base: position 4,458,841 of record NC_137868.1, on the reverse strand, counting down.
AGTTGGGGACAATAAAATAACTGAATTTAAGGTTAAATGTGAACACTATAGAGCAGGGGTGCCCAAAAGTTAGATTGCGATCTACCAGTAGATCACAAAAGGCTGTGCAGGTAGACCACATGATCTAAAATATATCTATTTTTGGCATATGTCACTTGAATTAAGGTGACTTGATTGATTGACATAAAACAGGGCCTGTACGTGTTTCTGTGTACACAAACGTTGGTAACATACATTAAATAACAAAATAAACTTCTTAACTGTGGACAATGACTCACTGATTGGTGATCGTCGACACTCAACAGAGTCTATTCACTCTTTTTGATTGATTGATCTTTCCTTTGTTTAATCTGCTAAGAGGATTACATTATAGGTACTGTATAGCCTAGTGGCAAATACGCCTACAGTTCTATGCAAACTCCACCAGGTGTCACTGTCACTTTTTAAGAGAAGAGTGCCATGGTCTGGGGGTCAAGGTTGAATAGAGAGAAGCAACCTGTGTGTGTTTGTGAGGATTCTTTGAAGAGATCATGATGGTAAAAATGCTACACTTTCATCGTATATCTTTCAGATACACATGCAAGCACATTCTTGATGCATTATGTATAGGCTATAGTCTCCCGTTATGTCAAGATGATTAAGAATTCACAATGTTGATGGTTGAAGATGGTAAACAAGAGGTGGAAGCTGTGATCCAGAGACCAGAACCAGTAGTTCTTTAACTTATTGGTTGGGTTTCTCTGTCCAAAACAAACAACTCAGTTCACACGGGTGAGATTTTTTGACTTGAGATCTACAGTACCCACCGAAAACATTATAATACCATTGCTGAAAATGGCGCTGGCATTACATAATAAGTCAAATGCACTTGGAATGGGAAATAGAGGGGGAGAAATGGAACCAGTAGAGATTTTTTTTTTATTGTGCGCAGCGCAGCAACACTCTTGAAAACAGGCCCTTTTTTATGTCAATCAAGTCAACTAAATTCAAGTGGCAGATGCCAAAAAAAAGTTTTTATATATAAATTAAATATTCTTTAGGGGCATGTCATGTGATCTATACATGCACAGCCTTTATGATCTACTGGTATAGATCGCAATCTACCTTTTGGGCACCCCTGGACTATAGGGATTGAAAACACAATGCCTTAAGCCTTCGGCCATATTCCGGCCTCGCAATGTTTGTTTTTTTTAAGATCAAAGCAGCAGGTGCAGATGATGTGTGCACAAGGTGCATCAATGGCACAGTAACAATAGATCACAGGCCTTATTTGTGCCTGACGAATATAAGTCACATGCAGACCAGACAAAGGAAGACAGACCACATGAGACAGATAGTACTGTACGTATGAATAGCTTTCTTTGTTTCTTTGTTTTTTCCCCCCATTTCATTTCAAAGTTAAACCTTTATCCGTGCACGGAATGCACTGAGCGACGACGAGAGCATGCCAACTTGAAATATAGACAGGAAGACACTTAAAAACAACTAATAAAGAAGCTAGATATCAAAAAACAATTACAACGGATACACAATGGAATTATGGAGCTGCATCATTCATAATCATCGATTTGAACTGTGCAAGTATATTGGCATGGAAACAAACTACATAAAATGTGTTGTAGGGCATTCCAGGAAAATTGCGGGGCACTACGATAAAAATAAGAAGAACTTGGGCCTACTTCCAAGTTCCATCACAAAATGATAGTAATGAAGTCTCTGTTCCATTCTGGTCAAACAGAGTCAGGGTGCTGCTATTGTGCATATTGGCTCAATGGAAACACTCCCAGTGGGTCACAATTAAGTGTCCTTGAGTGGGTTCTAACTGGCCCCATTTGTACATTATCAGAGTTTTATAGGAGTCCTTAAAATTGGTACGTTTGAGAACCACTGTACATCAGTAACACCTAGGAAGTATTGTATATAGGGAAGGCCTGGAAGCAGGATGACTTATTGTGTCCATATATAAAGCCTATAAAGAACAGATATGCAATTACTGTAACATCACTTAAATGCTGACGTCTCATTCGCCTGACCAGTTTTAAACTCATTCATCATTGTTTTTGTTTTTTTGTTTGTTTTTGTTATTGCACTTTAATTGACTTTGTACGGCAATATCATGTATAAATGTTCAGTTTTTTAAAACGGAGGAACAAAAGCAACAATGTCCTTGTGTTTAATTAGCGTCATTAGCGCGGGGGAAATGCAGGCTCGTACCCTACGGAGACAAACGCGCTGCTTGTTTTTGTGTCACACAGCGTTAAATCCCCATGGGGTGTGTTGCATGTTCCTTGTTGTCGGGCAGGACTCGTATCTCCATGAGTCAACTTTTCTTTCTTTTTTCCCCCCCTTGGTCACTGCGGTGTCATGCTGCGTTCACATGGGCAGATGCAATTTTTCATTGATTTTGATCGAAATATTTATTAACAGTTTGCATAATTACAGTAGCCTACATTTCAATACTGTAGCTATTGAAAAATAGCAGATCTACAAGCTCATATACCGTGTGCCTGCGCTATACGAGCTTGTAGATCTGCTATTTTTCAATAATCGTGAAAATGTGTCGCAAATTTGGAATATATATTCTTTCAGAGCGAACATTTTTGCTTCTGGGGGGTCCCTGGAACAAGATATTTTCAGATGGGGTCGGCGGCCAAATACAGTTTGGGGTCCAACAGATGTGAAAATTCAACGAGAATATTGATCCAACGTACCATAGGAATTAATAATTCAAAATATATATCATTGGTTGAACTCATTCATTTAATTTATGTAAATATTTGCTTTGTAGAAAGCATTTTTGAGGAAAAAAAGCTGTAACAAGTTAACACATTTTATTTTGTTTTACTTTGATCAAAAGTTTTTTTTTTTTAAGAGAGAAAAGAGAGAATCAGTTAAAGTTATTTTTTCCACTTCTTAAAGTACCAGTTTTGGACATACGTGGTTTCCTGATGCAGATGACGATGTGTTTCACAGGAAGACACATGTGTTGATGTTCTGTTGCTAGGATACATCTCCTTACATCACTGGTTCTCAGCATCTGGTCCAAGTGGACCTTACACTGGTCCATTTGGTTCCATTGGGGTATAGAGTGACCTTATGGAAACCGCAAGGTTCCCAGTTCGATCCCAGGCTCCCTCAGAGTTAGTGTCGAAAACTCGAAGTGTCCTTGAGCAAGACTCTGAACCCCTGATTGCTCCCGATGTGCTGGTTGGTGCCTTGCACAGTTTCCTCCGGCATCAGTGTGTGAATGTGTGTTTGAATGGGTGAATGTAATGCACGTAATGCACAATCTATGTAAAGGTGTGTGAATGTGTGTGTGAATGGGTGAATGTAATGCACAATCTATGTAAAGGTGTGTGAAGGTGTGTGTGAATGGGTGAATGTAATGCACAATCTATGTAAAGGTGGTGTGAATGTGTGAATGTAATGCACCATCTATGAAAAGCGCCTTGGATAAAGGCACTATAAAAATGCACCATTTAGCATTAGGTACACTGTACACTCTTATACAGAGGTAAGTGAAATGTGGCACATTTTAGATCTGCTAAAAAAATAATAATAATCACACCCGTGTGAAGTGAGGGGCGCTCTTATCATCGTACATCATCATGACATAAAATAGATACTATATGCCTATTTGCTCAGACACTATGATGTAAAATTCTCCATTAATTGTCAAAGGGAATGTAATGTTGTGTTGGACGTAAATCTACACTAATGGCTGAATATATGAGGGGCCTAGCGCTCCGCAAAAATCAAAACATATACACAATGCATGTAATATTATTATGTAATCACTTGTCTGTCTGTCTCTTATATCTTTCTCTCCCTTCCTCTCTCTCACCCTCCGCCTCTCTCTGTCTGTGTGTGTCTCTCTCTCTCTCTCTCTCTCTCTCTCTCTCTCTCTCTCTCTCTCTCTCTCTCTCTCTCTCTCTCTCTCTCTCTCTCCCTCCCATGCACCTGTGGATCAGCAGAGCAGCATCAGTCATTACAGAGAGAGAGAGGCAGACAGAGAGGAAGAGAGGGTGTTCTACAACACGGCTGCATTTCAACATACACCAAGATCAGGTGAGTACCTACTTATCTATACGCAGATTTAGTTTTTACTTAAGTAAAAATACCAATAATAATAATATATCTTTTTTTGAAAACTAGCCGATCTATACAACATCGCAAGTCGTTGTGAATTACGTATACATCTGCTATTGTTTTTAATAGACAAATACATTTGGCTTAATAATGCATGTTTTGTTATAACGTCAATCTGCAAAGTAAGTTGTAACTAATGTTTTCAAATGACTGTTTTGGAGGAAAACAAAAAAAGTCGTTGTGGACTTTAAGTAGCCTTAAAGTAAAGTAAAGTAAAAGTATGAAATTGCACTTAAGTAAATGTATTTAGTTAATTTCCACCACTGTACTTTTGATTTCTACCTACCTGTTATTGTCTGTAAGTCAACTCTGAGAGTGTACACATGGAACCAAATGGACCCTTACAGGTCTGTAACTCTGAGAGTGTAACACATGGAACCAAATGGACCCTTACAGGTCTGTAACTCTGAGAGTGTAACACATGGAACCAAATGGAACCTTACAGGTCTGTAACTCTGAGAGTGTAACACATGGAACCAAATGGAACCTTACAGGTCTGTAACTCTGAGAGTGTAACACATGGAACCAAATGGACCCTTACAGGTCTGTAACTTGAGTCTGAGAGTATGTGCAAATGGAACCAAATGGTACAAATGGAACCAATGGATCACACCAAGCATGTATACAGGCTATAGCAACAACTTTAACTCTATAGTGTTCACCATTGATGTCATTATAATATGGTGTGGGGCTGTGGGCAGCTGTGCCATCAACCTTTTAAAACTATATTAGGCTATATATCTTTAATTTGATGTTATAATGCTTGTTGTGAACCTTGAGGGTGAATTCAAATGAGAAAGCAAATCAGGTGACAGTCAAAACCAGACAGAAGGAAACAGAATTATGTGAAGGAGAATTCTGGGCCAGCACCTTTAGAGTCGTAGAGGCGAAAAAACATTCAGCGCATGCACGCTGGGCCGTTGTTGTCTGGTTGTTACAGAAGCCCGTTTGGGACAAAACACTGTGCAAACGGCTTTGGTCATTATGAAAAGACAGATCCAGCGGCCAGCGCGCACCGCGTCAGAGCTGCGCTGCGCTATGGATGTTATGTCATTTTCTAATCTGGAATTCTCCTTTAACTCTGAGTACAGTATAAATGTACCATCTGTACCCTTTACGGGTCCGTTTGGTTACTCGACGTGTACACTCCCAGAGTTATTTGTGTGACCCCCTGCCACAATAATCACATTTGAACTGGGGTCCAGAGCCAGAGGTTGAGAACCACTGCATGGTGTAGAAACATGACAGAGGTTGTTTTTCTTTGCGCTCTCCCAGTGGCTTCATCCTCCCAGTGGTGAAGTTCAGCAGACTGGTTGCTAGGCATGTATACATACTGTACATTACAGTATGCTCCCAGTGATGTGAGCAGACTGGTTGCTAGGCATGTACATACATTACAGTATCATCCCAGTGATGTGAGCAGACTGGTTGCTATAGGCATGTACATACAGTATTGTTGAGATGTGATCTGTATTGTGTATTTATATGAAACTCTTATTCTGAAGCACCAAATGCTCAACAGGAAATGCCTATTAACGTGTGCATAAAACTTCTGAATAAACGGCTGGCTTCAGTTGTGTTGACATGCTGAAGGAGTGGATGTAATTGCTGCCTACTCGTGTGTGTTATTCTCTTTATTTCCTATGATGTCCGACTAGCTCCCAGGCTATCTAGATTCCGTCTATCGCTGTAATGGCAGCTCTGCCAACAAGTATCCTCCCAGTGATGTGAGCAGACTGGTTGCCATAGGCAGGTTTATATGCAGGGGTTTCCATGGAGGATGTGAGTGATGCACAGGATATGTGAAATAATGTGTAGCCTCGGCCGGGAGGCGAACCCAGGCCTTATAAATCCTCTGCGGCATACATTACCAGACCGCTAAAGAGGCATATGGGCCCGATAGGCAAGCAGCGACACAGCACCATGTAGCCTATACTGCAATAGACCAATCATTTGTTTACAAACTGTAGCTGTCCCAGTTATGGGTATGCTGTAATATTTTATTTAGCTTATTTTTTCTGAAAATGCATATGGTAAATTGTATTTTTGTTTTGGGCAACAAACTGCATATTTCGGTATTTGTATGGTAAATGCATGGTGAGATAGTGCCATCTACTGTGCTCTGTATTTGTGGTCTGTTTGTCTGGTTCATGGGCAGGTTGAATTAGGCTCACCTAAGCAGCTAATCACCTCATTTCAATCACCTGTTGGGTTTGGGCATGTTTGGGCAGAACAAACAGAGGTGAAGAGAGGAGCTCTTTCCACAAAAGATAAGAAAGAAAATAATATAAAAAAGAACAAGAACTTAACTGAACTCCTAAAAGTCTGTGCAGAAGGCGCATACGGTATGTTCCCAGTTGCCCTCGAGATATCAGTTGGGACGTTGTCTTATTTCTGCACCAGATGAAGATGGTTTAGGAGCAGTTACACAAACATTGGGAGTGGGACTGGGCGCACGGGTGACTGTTTCATGTAATCAATTCCCAACAGATCTCCAAACCTGTTGTTCTGGGGAGCGCTGGTTTCAGTTCATTCAACCTCCTCTTGTGTGTTGGATATAGTGAGATGCACCCTAGGAGACATTTATACTTCATTGTGTGTTGGATATAGTGAGATGCACCCTAGATAGGAGACATTTATACTTCATTGTGTGTTGGATATAGTGAGATGCACCCTAGGAGACATTTATACTTCATTGTGTGTTGGATATAGTGAGATGCACCCTAGATAGGAGACATTTATACTTCATTGTGTGTTGGATATAGTGAGATGCACCCTAGATAGGAGACATTTATACTTCATTGTGTGTTGGATATAGTGAGATGCACCCTAGATAGGAGACATTTATACTTCATTGTGTGTTGGATATAGTGAGATGCACCCTAGATAGGAGACATTTATACTTCATTGTGTGTTGGATATAGTGAGATGCACCCTAGATAGGAGACATTTATACTTCATTGTGTGTTGGATATAGTGAGATGCACCCTAGGAGACATTTATACTTCAAAGCGCAACAGTATTGCGCACAGGGAACAGTTGATATACAAGCTCACATCGCATCGCGGATGCGACTGTTGTGAGTGTAGAGGTTGTAAAAGCCCCCTTATGGATGAAAGGTTAAACTGTCAAATGCATGAACATTACAGAGGTCTGCGTGCGCGACACCATCACGGGACGAAGCATGCATTATACTTGACGGGCTGCAGGTGCGCGTGCAGCCATGGACAAACAGGCTCTTTATGAGCGCACCTCCCATTCTTATGACAGCGACTGGAGGTGTGGTTTTGAGGACAACTGATTTGAATTGCTATTATTGTTCAAACACAACAGAAACCAAGGATTATATATTTCAAGGGCGAGAGATCACAATAAAAAAATCTCCTCCAGGCCTATTGACTCGTGGTTTCCTAAAATATTTTCAGATGGATGTCCGTGGACAATTACAAATTAATCTGGGGTTCCTTGATGTGATTCAATGTGGGGAAACCACTGGTTTAAACAACATTAGGACGAAAGCCCAAATAAGCAACTACTGTACAAACAAAAAAACAGCAACTACCAATGATTTATTTACAAGCGGCTTTACAGAAAAAACAAGCCAAAGGTCGCATAGAATAATCAGGCAACACACTGGCTGAAGGAAATGAAGCACACACACACACACACACACACACACACACACACACACACACACACACACACACACACACAGTCACACACACACACACACACAAGGAGCCCGAAACAGGTGAATATATTATGGGTAGTTGCCCTACCCACGGGTCTGACGTCTGGAAGCGATGGCGGTTAGCGGGTTGGATTTTGTCTGACGTCCAAGGGGCGTTACAGGCAGTTAATTTAATATGTTATATGCTCTGCTGATGAATTGAACTCTCGGAAATGGTACATCGAGCCAGGCCACGATGGAAACAAGTCCCCCTGCAGTACTTCTTGTCCGTCTTACTGTTGTTGTTTACAATTTTTTGAATAATTAAGTATTAAATCAAGACTTACAGGGATCAGTTCTATAGTTTTTTTTTTCAATCAATCAATAATCAATCAATCAAATCCTTGTGTATAACCCAGCCAACATGGCAACCCGCAAATGGCAACCCATGGCAACTGTCAATCAAGGCAGTATAAAGGTGACATGTATCAGTTCCTACACTCCCACCTATGCAAGATGGCCGAAATGTTTGCCAGCAGCATGGCAGCAGCAGGTTCCTGTTCACTGTGACAACCTTTGGTTACTCTTCGGTCAGGTCTTTGTGTCCTTGAAAGGAAACCCATTGGATGGTTCTGGTACCGGCTGGTACCTGGACGCCCCTGGAGAAAGACTGCATTTCCCCTAGTTAGGAACTCAACATGGACTGTCACCACCTTTAAAGGGGCCCCCATTTTGTGTTTATTATTTTCTATAAATGTTCAAAGTTGTTTAAGTTCTGTTTTTGATATAATAATAATAATAATATTTCAGTTAGCCTTTAACTCCAGTTTCTGCCTCCCTTATTTAATTGGTTTTCATTCACACATTGAGCTCCTTCCGAACCTGGTTTATACGCAGTCAATCCCTTTACCAACATTTTATTAGTTACCCATTGCGCCACTTGCTACACTTGGACTTTCATTTCTATTTTATTCTTCTACAGGGTCGATCCGAGCTCTTCCATCATGGCTCCCAGATGGGGGACAGTGGTTATTGTTCTCCTGGTGATGGTCTGTCAGTCTGAGACATTGGAGACCACAACATCCCCAACAACACCGGTTACTCCTTCAGGTTAATGCCATGCTGCATTCAATGTTAATTATTTTCATTCAATTATTTGCATGGGTATATATCCGGGGCCTAATACGTTTAATACTCCTTTTCGGACATTGTTAGAGCATTTTCTTTTTTTGTTTCAGTGTTTTAATGTATTTGATTTCAAATAATGTTCGAAATAAACTCATTCATTCATACCCACCATTTGTTATCCGGTTACCCAATAGAGCACCGAAGTCCTGACGTCACTCGCTCATCCCTTAGCTCATACAGGGCCCAGGGGCCACACCATCACTTAATGCGGCCCTCAGGATAATATCAGAATACTGCTATATTATTGATTTCAGCTGTTACAATTCCAAACCAATTCCCAAACATGACCCGCTTTAATTACTTCAGTCTATATTAGTATAGCTGAAGTCCTGAATAACTATAGTATTAAAACTATTGTCTTTTTTATGTCAAATGTATAGTTTGCATTTAGTTCATAATAAAGTTAACATAACTATAACTAAATGCATTTTAAATTAAATAAAAACTATATTTTTCAGGTGGGGTCATTGACGGCAGAGTCGAGGAGGGGCTTTCAGGTCAGCTACTAATTGGGAAACAACACCTCATATTAACCCATGTTTAAGTCACACTATAGGGGTGGAAAAAGTAACATATTCATGTTATGGGACCTCTGTGTGTGTGTGTGTGTGTGTGTGTGTGTGTGTGTGTGTGTGTGTAGGTTACATCACAACAAAGTTCTGCCCAACACCACCGCCTTCCTCCAGGAGCGTGGCTAAATCATTGGTAATTGTCTTTTTTTTTTTTTAATGTATTCTTTATATAATATTTAATTATGATCTTTGTTCACTGTCTTTTGTTGTTATACGTGTCTATAGTACAGTGTTTCAGCAGATTTTTCCCATGGATTTTTTGCGCTCGTGCTCGTTACAGTACGTGCACACGTACGCCCGCGACTCACCAGACCTGGATTCTGTTTTAATAGCTTTTTTCTTTTTACACTTGCGTCGTTGCGCCTCTCCTGAGCCATACCTGGAGGAGATGATCCACTCCAGGCAACAACGCCTGCGTTCCTCGCTTCACGTTTGAAAGGCCAACAAAGTTAACACTTGCTATAAGAAATGTTTGTTGTTGTGGTGGTGGTGGTGTTGGTGGTACTGATGCTTGTCTTATACCTCCCTACAGATGATGAAATGCCTGGAAATGGGTGAGGAGGATTTTTTTTTGCCTTGTGTGAGTGAGTGAGCGAGCGTGAGGTGAGTGAGGTATGAGTGAGTGAGTGAGTGATCTAGTGAGTGAGTGAGTGAGTGATCTAGTGAGTGAGTGATTGAGTGAGTGAGGTGAGTGAGGTGAGTGAGTGAGTGAGTGATCTAGTGAGTGAGTGAGTCAGCGAGCGAGCGTGAGGTGAGTGAGTGATCTAGTGAGTGAGTGAGTGAGTGATCTAGTGAGTGAGTGATTGAGTGAGTGAGGTGAGTGAGGTGAGTGAGTGAGTGAGTGATCTAGTGAGTGAGTGAGTCAGCGAGCGAGCGTGAGGTGAGTGAGGTATGAGTGAGTGAGTGATCTAGTGAGTGAGTGAGTGAGTGATCTAGTGAGTGAGTGATTGAGTGAGTGAGTGATCTAGTGAGTGAGTGAGTCAGCGAGCGAGCGTGAGGTGAGTGAGTGAGGTGAGTGAGGTGAGTGAGTGATCTAGTGAGTGAGTGATTGAGTGAGTGAGGTGAGTGAGGTGAGTGAGTGAGTGAGTGATCTAGTGAGTGAGTGAGTCAGCGAGCGAGCGTGAGGTGAGTGAGTGAGGTGAGTAACTTGTTGCTATGTTACAGGACACCGCATTCCCATGGTGATGCCGCCACAGGCGTTCGACAGGTAATTCAGTTCTTCAGCACTTCAGTTAGAAATGAGTGCACAGGCAGGGAATCATTGGTATAGGCTTTAGAGTTTATAAAATGTCATATATTTTGACACCAGTGATGTCAAACTTTAAGGTACTCTAGATATCATAATATAGAATACCAACGTTTGACATCACTGAGAGAGAGAGAGCTACCGCCTCGGCTCCTTTTAACCCATTCTGAACGGGAACCCATTTTGGTGTTAGCATCATGTTATGCTTTATAGCTGTTGAAAAATAGCAGATCTACAAGCTCATAGCGCGCCACCGAGTGGCGCGCTACGAGCTTGTAGGTCTGCTATTTTTGAAAAATCGAAGAACGACTGACATTTTTTTAGAATCTGATCTCAGGTCAGAATGGGTTCATCAGACCAGTGTGTGTCCAGTGGAAACCTCGTATGAATCTGATCTCAGGTCAGAATGGGTTAAGGCCAAGTGCAGCAGCGACTTGTATTCGCGACCTTATTGTTTCGGTCATGACTATAGTGATGCACCGAATATTCGTCCGCAGAAAATATTCGGCAGAAAATGGCTAAAAAAGCATTTTCGGCCTATTCGGTTTCGGCCTGAATAGGCAGAAAATATATCACCGAATAGTGTATGCAATTAATGCATTCAAATGAGCTGAATAAATGTTTTATGGACCCATAACAGTGATTATTATTGAAGTTAAGTTTTGCCATAACCATAAATCAGGTATAGCTTTAAGGTACGGCAATGACAGCAATGATAGGCAGAAATATATATAATATTAAATATATTCGGATATTCGGTATTCGGTTTTCGGCCAACTGTTTCCTATATTCGGTTTCGGCCAAGAATTTCCCTTTTCGGTGCATCCCTAGTCATGACCGTCGGTGAGAGTATAGGACCGAAGGTTACTCTGTATAGACAGACAGCTTTCTGAGTCACTTTTCCAGCACTGCCTATACTGTAATGATGATGTCATTGTGTGTCAGTGCTCAGGGTCGTGCACACATAGACATCAAAGGGGGCTTCAGCCCCTGCCCTTTTATACCCGTCTGTTTTATAAAACAACTGACCTTTCCAGACCACGAATGCTAGCCTGGTTAATAAACCAGACCGAATCAGCCGTTGGCAAAAAGAAAATTGCCTGCCGGCGGATTACGGTCTGGAGAGGCTCAATTGTATACGCCCATTTCCAACACCAGAGCAATGGGGCGGCCAATCGGGACACGGTATGCAATATGGGCGGGCTTTGGTACAGTGACTTTCAATGCTTGAGACCTTTGACTGACAGTAGCTCTGACCAATTGTGTCAAAGAGAAAATGTTTCAACCCGCGGCCCTGGAAATGAAATCCAAGCTGAGCCTCCCCAGACTAATATCCCGCGGTCCGTGCGATATTAGTCTGGTTTATTAACTAGGCTACACGATTGCAGCGTTTACTACACGGTGAAAGAAATGCAAATCCTGCACTCCTTTTCCATGCCATGCCGGAAGGAAGGCGGCATTCAGGAGAATAGCTTTTTTTCCCCCGAAGTCTCCTGAACGTGAACACCGGATTTTGCGCCGAACAAATGTGTGTAGAAATCCAATGTCGTTACACACCGCATCTCCACCAGCCAAAGAGTGCTGGTTTGCGCTCCGAAAATAGCTGATCTACAAGCTCTCAACGCGTCGCAGCGCGACGCGTTGTGAGCTTGTAGATCTGCCATTTTCGCTATTTTTGTACAAATGTGTGATTGTGTAGCCCCTGCCTGCCACCCCTCTATAACACTCTCTGCACGTCCCTGTCAGTGGTACAGAGGGAGGACCAGAGGACGACGAAGACATGCTGTATGACTTCCAGTCCATCGTGTCCACTGTACCCGGTGTGTCCACTGTACCCGACACGTCCAGAGCCATGGCAGAACCTATACCGGACTGGGTATATATGAAGCAGGGTTGTTTTTGACACTTTTAGTTTCTTGAAAAGTTTTCATTTTAGTTTTAGTCACATCACATTTGAGTCACCTGGAATGTTATAGTGTAAAGTCTAGTTTTAGCCGACTAAATGTCATACGATTTATTCGACTAAATCTACAGTTGATTTAGTCGACTAACATGTATTTTAGCCGATCTACAAGCTCACAACGTGTCAGGCTCCAGCATGCAACCGATTGTAAAATGACTTTCACTGGATCTCTTTGTCCACTATAGTCCCTTCCTAACATTATAGTCTATAGTTTTTATTTGTTGACGAAATTGTCAGTATATTTTGTCTTAGTTTTAAGTCATCATAGTTTAGTTTTTATTTAGTTAGTGGGAAAAGGTTAATCTTAGTTTTAGTCTCTGAGTCTCTCTCTCTCTCTCTCTCTCTCTCTCTCTCTCTCTCTCTCTCTCTCTCTGTCTGACTGAATCTCTCTCTCTCAAGATCAAGAAGGTCGATGAGATGAAGATCAAGATCAAAATCAAGTGCAGGAGGAACGGAAAATGCAAGATCATCCCTAACCCCAACCCCAACCCCAACCCTAACCCCAACCCCAACCCTAACCCCAACCCCAACCCTAACCCCAACCCTAACCCTAACCCCAACCCCAACCCCAACCCTAACCCCAACCCTAACCCTAACCCCAACCCTAACCCCCCTAAGTGCAGGAGCAACGGAAAATGCAAGATCAAGATCAAATACAGGACCCAAGACGACGTACCAACAACAATCAAGGTTTCAATTAACTTACACGCGTACAGTACGCAACCAGCGACCTGCTGATTTCTGTAGGTTTTCTGACCTCAATTGTACCCCCAAAAGAAACATGAACTTTTGAACATTCCGTACATTGAGCACTCGTTTGCACTTCCACATTTTGGAAAAGGATCAAAAGATCCTTTTATTACTCTGTGATTATTATGGGCCGGCGTGCGCGCTTACTCGCCCTTGTGCTGGGAGGGACGATCATGTTTCCTAGCCAACCGGGTCAGTGTTGAAGGTTGATTTTCACTCTAACCGTTTCATATCGATAAAAGATTTAGTTAAGAATTTGTTAAGAAAAATGCATTTGAAAACAATGAGAAGTATTAATGTTATAGAAATATCTCTCTCTCTCTCTCTCTCTCTCTCTCTCTCTCTCTCTCCCTCCCTCCAGAACATGACAGAGGATGTGTGGAACTGCACAGAGCTTCCATCTATCATCAGGATGATGAAGAACTATACGGTCAGTGTTCCATCCCCAGCTCCAATTTAGTTTCTTAACAACAACAGTTTGAACACACAGCGAGCTAGTGGGGGGAGGCACAGACACCGCTAGTGTGAGAGTAGTAGTTCACAGACACTATAGTGTGAGAGTAGAAGTCACAGACACCGCTAGTGTGACAGTAGAAGTCACAGACACTGCTAGTGTGACAGTAGAAGTCACAGACACTGCTAGTGTGACAGTAGAAGTCACAGACACCGCTAGTGTGACAGTAGAAGTTCACAGACACCGCTATAGTGTGAGAGTAGAAGTTCACAGACACTATAGTGTTAGAGTAGAAGTTCACAGACACTGCTAGTGTGACAGTAGAAGTCACAGACACTGCTAGTGTGACAGTAGAAGTCACAGACACCGCTAGTGTGACAGTAGAAGTTCACAGACACCGCTATAGTGTGAGAGTAGAAGTTCACAGACACTATAGTGTTAGAGTAGAAGTTCACAGACACCGCTAGTGTGACAGTAGTAGTGACAGACACCGCTAGTGTGAAGTCACAGTCAGACACCGCTAGTGTTAGAGTAGAAGTTCACAGACACCGCTAGTGTGAGAGTAGTAGTGACAGACACCGCTAGTGTGAAGTTCACAGACACCGCTAGTGTGAAGTTCACAGACACCGCTAGTGTGAAGTCACAGACACCGCTAGTGTTAGAGTAGAAGTTCACAGACACCGCTAGTGTGACAGTAGAAGTTCACAGACACTATAGTGTGAGAGTAGAAGTTCACAGACACTATAGTGTGAGAGTAGAAGTTCACAGACACCGCTAGTGTGAAGTCACAGACACCGCTAGTGTTAGAGTAGAAGTTCACAGACACCGCTAGTGTGAAGTCACAGACACCGCTAGTGTGAAGTCACAGACACCGCTAGTGTTAGAGTAGAAGTTCACAGACACCGCTAGTGTGACAGTAGAAGTTCACAGACACTATAGTGTGAGAGTAGAAGTTCACAGACACTATAGTGTGAGAGTAGAAGTTCACAGACACTATAGTGTGAGAGTAGAAGTTCACAGACACCGCTAGTGTGAAGTCACAGACACCGCTAGTGTTAGAGTAGAAGTTCACAGACACCGCTAGTGTGAAGTCACAGACACCGCTAGTGTGACAGTAGTAGTGACAGACACCGCTAGTGTGAAGTCACAGTCAGACACCGCTAGTGTTAGAGTAGAAGTTCACAGACACCGCTAGTGTGAGAGTAGTAGTGACAGACACCGCTAGTGTGAAGTTCACAGACACCGCTAGTGTTAGAGTAGAAGTTCACAGACACCGCTAGTGTGACAGTAGAAGTTCACAGACACTATAGTGTGAGAGTAGAAGTTCACAGACACTATAGTGTGAGAGTAGAAGTTCACAGACACCGCTAGTGTGAAGTCACAGACACCGCTAGTGTTAGAGTAGAAGTTCACAGACACCGCTAGTGTGAAGTCACAGACACCGCTAGTGTGACAGTAGAAGTCACAGACACTATAGTGTGACAGTAGAAGTCACAGACACCGCTAGTGTGACAGTAGAAGTCACAGACACTATAGTGTGACAGTAGAAGTCACAGGCACCACTAGTGTGACAGTAGAAGTCCCCTGTCGGGGTCCCCCGGGCTGTAGCCCACCCTAGCCCTCCAGCTACCGTAGGGTCCGTATAAGTGTTTTGTATAACTTGTATCTCCCTCCAGGGTCCGTCTAAGTGTTTCGGGGAGGCGTTCTTGGCCCCTCTGTCCTGGGCCGCGGTGACAGACGAGGGGTCCGAGGGGTCCGGGGGGCCAGACGCCATGGAGCCCGGCGACTACGACGACCTGGTGTCGGCCGCCAAGCCGCTCCTACAGAACCAACCTCCTGCCAAGATGCAGCTGCCCCGCGGCTTACAGCACCCCCGCATGATGAAGATGTGAGTGTGTGCGTGTGCGTGTGCGTGTGTGTGTGTGTGTCAGATGACGTCGGTGCTCTATTGAGGTTCCCATATCGCCTTAGTTGGTTGGTGATCCTAAGGGCCGATTCATACTCCTATTTTACCGCTGTTTTGGCGCTGTAGTGCCGAAATGATTTCGGCTCGTCAGAAGTTTTCAGTAGCACCGACGAGCCGACTTTAGGACGTTACCTGCCCCCCCCCGAACCTCAAATGACGTCACATTTTATTGGGCTCTAAAATAGGAGTATGAATCGGCCCGTAACGTCCTTAATGGGGGACTGCACTACTCCGGCTGCAGGTACAACAACATGGTCACAGTCCACGGGTTTCATCCCAGTCAGAGTACTGGCACAAAATGCAGAGTGACAAGCACCACGGTTGCGCCTCATAACTGCCCTAAACAAACGTTATAAAGTCCATAGACTTGCCTGGCGAAGGGGTTATGTTTTTAAGGCCCCTTCTATAAACGGCTTTTGTCCCTATACGATGATAGCATTGGACGAACAAACTTTTCCTATAGGCCGACAGTAAATGTTCTCTTATAGCGAGAATCACACAGCATACCTACTATGTAAGCGTAACTTGTCCACTCTGGAGATATGTACCTTTATGTAACACCTGCTTTTGTATAGTAACGTACTCTTCTTGTACACAAAGCCTAATTAGGAGAATCAGAATATCTTTATTGTCATTGTACGAGACAACGAAATTGAATTGAGCGGTTTTATGTCAGACGCATGTGTGTCGTTCCAACTCGGCTGTCAATATCAATATTCTCCATTGACAATGAACGGAGAAATTATGTCAGAATTCCGTTATATATATGACGTAAATTAAACATCAAAACATTCAACGCCATTGACATCGAAGGGAAAGTTGAAGGAACCACCTGAGCTGGCTCCTTTCCAGGCGATATACCCCGAGTCAGGGTTAGAGTGGAGATGATGAACGTAACCCTTTAATCATACATATGTTGTTTTGTGTTGTTGTTGACAGGATGGAGATGCTGAACGAGGCCTTTGGGTCGTTTTCGGAGGGGCAGAGGTTAAAGGTCAGGGACTGGGTGAAGAGACGGTGGAGGAGATGCAGGAACGTAACCGGACTCGCCGCTCTCGCTGAATCGGGCTCACTTCAGGAGAAACCCCCCAAGTGTCCTTCCAAACTGATGTGGATGAAGATGATGGGGCGCTTTCTGTCCCGCTTGGATGTGGGCGACATCAAATCCATCCCCAAAGACCAGGTGTGTGTGTGTGTGTGTGTGTGTGTGTGTGTTGTGCACAAGCTGCAGTCATAATACTGCAGCGAATGTAAACAGATTTGTAAAGCATCATCAACGTCATTTCCTTGAGCGGTACTTCCGCCAACATCCCGCTCATTCCGTCACATTCCAGCAATGCACTCTACAGCGTACTGTAGGTCTTGCCCTTATTGCGTGCTTCGAAAATCGAAACGTACTCTGGGAACCTCGCAGTTCTCAAGCAGCCTCTGTGCCTCGTGAGCCACTGTCCTCCACCATGCAGTTCCTCTCTGCCTCATGAGCCACCGACCACCACCATGCAGTTCCTCTCTGCCTCGTGAGCCACTGTCCTCCACCATGCAGTTCCAACACTGTCTCGCATCTGCGTCTCTAGATGTGAGTTCTTCATTGTTACATGAGGCAGGGGGCTGTATTTTGCGTGTCTTAAGTACCAGGTCTTATTACCTAACTTGAGTAAAATATAGACCTGGAGGCGTGGTCAATGCTCTTTGGCCACTCAGAATAGCCAAATGGCATTGATCACGCCTCCAGGTCTTTAGTTTACTCAAGTTAGGTAATAAGACCTGGTACTTAAGACACGCAAAATACAGCCCAGGGGCTGGAATTCCATAAAAGGGAATTTTTGGACCATGGGTATACTTTTGGATGAAAATAGCCGATATAGAGTAAAATGAAGCCATCTTTGTGCTTGTCCATTGTGTCTCCATTGTGTCTCCCTCTACAGCTGTGTGAGTTCTTCAGCTCGCCTCAGTTCAGAGCCTCCTTCACCGAGGTGAAGGGCATGCGCCCCCTGCTGGCCCGGAGGTTCCTGCGCCGCGTGCAGGAGTGCTCCGCCGACGAGAAGGAATTCCTGCAGCGTCTAGACAGGTGAGCCATAGGTGGGGGGGGTGGGGGGGGGGCGGCAAGGAGATCAAGGCAGAAAGTTTGGGCAAAGCTTTTACCACAAACTGTACAAGCAAAGAGTTTCCCCTCACATCAGATATTGACAAGCCTATGTACACCTAAACTAAACATAATGTTTCGTGTGTGTGTGCGTGTGTGTGTGTGTGTGTGTGTGTGTGTGTGTGTGTGCGTCCGTGTATGTGCAATGCAACATGTGTCCTCCAGGCTGGGTTCTCTGGCGTGCTACTATGAAGACGCCCCACGGAGCGTCTTCAGGGACCCAGACCTCAGCTCTCGGCTTCTCTCTCAGCTGGACGACTGTCCCAACTCTGGAGCTAAGAAGGTACGTCTCTCTCTCTCTCTCTCTCTCTCTCTCTCTCTCACATACACACACATACACACGGTCACACACGGTCACACACATCAAACAGGCCTGAAAGTCCACATCTGTCCGTCCGTCTGTCTGTCTGTCCGTCCCACAGCTGAGGAAACGCCTGGTGAAGGCCGTGATGTCCTCAAAGCGCGGCGAGGCCAGCGCTGAGACGCTGAGGTCCCTGGGCTCGGGCGTGGCCGCCCTGTCCCCCAGGCAGCTGGCCCGGTTCCCTGCAGCGGCCCTCAGGGAGGCCCTCAGCAACCTGGGGCCCCAGTTCAGATGGAGGGCCAACCAGGCCAGGAGGCTGGCCAAGAAACTGCTGCAGGGGTCGAAGCAGGTGAGACAGAAGAGAGGCGGCGGATTGTTTTGATTCTCTGATCCCATTGTGTACATGAATAGCAGATCTGCAAGCTCACAATGCTATGGTTTTTGAAACATTTTTTAAAGGTCTATAGTGCAATGGTGCAATTTTATTTCGAAGTTTCACATTCAACGGAAAGCTGTGTGTTTTTGAACGATTTCAGAATGTCGCATTCCTTCAGGTTATGGGACGTAGCTCCGCTATACATGTGCGATGCGTGTTTTTTTTTTTTTTTTTAATATATTTTTTATCCCACGATTTTGTAACCCATTTTTCACCCCTGTGTCAAATATCTAATGTGATCCTGGGCTCTACACACCCTCCACCAACCTGGGGAGAGCAACGGACTCATGCTTCCTTCATGCCTGAGTGTCCAAGTTGCTCCTTTACACCTGACAGGGGGGAGTTTCCCTGGTTGGACGTAGCGCGTGGAAGGAACACGTTATTCCAACCAGTTCCTTTCCCCTCCTGTTTGTTTACATGTCACAGAGAGACGGGCAGCAAAGCTTGTGGCTTATTTCTAACCTATAATGTTTTCAGATACATATTTTAGCGTGAGGATTAAGTTTTAAAACGAGTAATGCACTGTCTGGGATGTCATCTTGAATGAGATTAAAAACAGAGTACAGTAGTTGTTCACCAGGTGAATAAAATCAAGATTCATTTTTATTCACGCAGGACTCTGACACGTCATCACGCAGCACTTTTGAGTTCAAAGGATGTAATTCAATTCAGACTTTTATGGACTTTTGATATGAAACAAAGATGGAAATGTTCCCATTGTTTTGGCATTGACTATTAGGTTTCCACGGATATGCTCTAAAAGTGTGACAAATATTTTCCTATGCCTTAAAACACAAAAACATTGTGTATGGGGGGGGGGGGGGGTCTCTCACACTCAATATTTCCAGGTGTGCCGCTTGGATTGCTGAGCTGAGCCGAGCTGAGCTGAGCTGAGCTGAGCTGAGTTGGCAGTTCAGTTGAATCGAATCGTATAAGCTATCCATTCATTCCCATTCTCTCATGTCAAATATCATCTCTAATGTCTTAACGCAGGTGTCTGGTGAGGAGCTGCTGGCTCTGGGCTCGGCGGTGCGAGGAGTGAAGATCTCCACCCTCAGGGAGATCATCTCCAAGGAGGGGCTGGACTCACAGCTGCTCAGGAACATCAGTGACAAGCTGAGCAGAGGCCAGAGGAAGGCCCTGCTGGAAACCGTGAGAAGCCCACGCACGCACACACGCACACTCGCACGCACGCACCCACGCATGAACGCACGCACGCACCCACATGCGCACGCATGAACGCACGCACATGTGCAGACAGTAGACACAGGGTTGTCCAGAACCGACTCTGTTCAGGCTCTGCCAGTAGACCTAACGGGCCTTATTAGTCCCCACACCTGTCCAATTCCCAGGCTCTGCGTGAGCCACCTGATTGCCAACCCCAGCCTATAGTTTCCCTTGCCGAATTCCCCCACACCTGCCATTTGATTACTTGTCTTAGTCAGTCCGCTTTTCACATAGTCAGTTTATATCAGACCTTCTACACACATTACTGCACAAGGACTTTCCCACCCATATACATGTACCTATTATGGCCAGGCCCATATACGTAACAACTGGGATCTCCATATAATGGGCATAAAAGGGACAAGAACAGACAGATATAGAGAGCTATTATGGACATAAAAGGGATACAGGCAGACAACAGATATAGCGGGTATTGCATACTAGGGTAGGGTGTGGTATAGGTATGTATCCCCCATCTTCATTGTTCCCAACTTGCATCGTTCCCAAGCAGGCCAGTGCTCGACGGGCACAGGTCTAGTATACATGGTGTATTGTTGGTCTGTGTTCACACAGATGGGGAAAGGAGTGAATGCGTCCGTGGTGGTGAGCAAAGCTCCCGGGGAGCTGCTGTCCAGCATCTCTCTGACCACGCTGGACAAAGCCCAGCTCACGTCTCTGGACCAGGTGGAAGGCAGAACCTGGAGCCGACCACAGGTACGTCCTAACAATGAGAACAGGACCAGGTGGAAGGCAGAACCTGGAGCCGACCACAGGTACGTCCTAACAGGCAGAACCTGGAGCCGACCACAGGTACGTCCTAACAGGCAGAACCTGGAGCCGACCACAGGTACGTCCTATCAATGAGAACAGGACCGGGTGGAAGGGAGAACCTGGAGCCGACCACAGGTACGTCCTAACAGGCAGAACCTGGAGCCGACCACAGGTACGTCCTAACGATGAGAACAGGACAAATGCCAGAGTACTATTCTCTACTATCGAACATATTTTAAAGCCCCCCCAGTCTTACAGACATGCAGTCACTCCCTGCTTCCAAAGCTAAGTGCAATGAGTTTGCAACCTTCTTTGACACAAACATTTCTGGTGTTCGAGCTGGTATCATGAATGCTGCCCATAGCACAAACTAAAAAAGTACAGCCGGTGGTGCCATCTGTAGGAGTGTGAATCACTCCAGAATCACTCTATAGCATGGATGACATCATCCTCCTGTTCATTGGACGCTATCCCCACCCCATTTCTCAAAGAAGTTTTAGATTGCTTAATTGGAGATATTTAAAAAATTGTTAATAGTATGCATGGAGTCGGGCATCTTTCCAGACTCTCTGAAAATGGCCGTGGTGGTTAGGGTTAGGGTTAGGGTTCTGCCTCATACAATGTGGCCCTGAGGAGTGAGTGGAAATATAGTGGCCATTATCAACGTGGAAATGGAGGTTGCTTATCAACTGATTGGATTAATAAGGTGAACTAATTACGGATTATTTAATGGAAACTTTGCATATGTCCTCTTCTCGTCCCACACAGGCAGCGTTCCTGGCCAAAAGGTTTCTGAAGAAAACCATCAAACCTCAAGACATCAGGTCAGACTCTCTGGCAATGTACAAGACAAGATTGTTATGTAGACAGATGCTATAGGTTCAAATGTTCAAATTAATACATGGTGTGTGTGTGTGTGTGTGTGAGTGTGTGAGTGTGTGAGTGTGTGAGTGTGTGAGTGTGTGAGTGTGTGAGTGTGTGAGTGTGTGAGTGTGTGAGTGTGTGAGGGTGTGAGGGTGTGAGTGTGTGAGGGTGTGAGGGTGTGAGGGTGTGAGGGTGTGAGGGTGTGTGGGTGAGGGTGTGGGTGAGGGTGAGGGTGAGGGTGAGGGTGAGTGTCTGTGTCTGTGTGTGTCTGTGTCTGTGTCTGTGTCTGTGTCTGTGTCTGTGTGCGTGCGACCGTGCGTGTGCGTATTTCAAATTGATTCGGTAACAAATGTGTGCCATTGGTTTCCACGGTGGCGACCGGTGATGATGTCATCACGCGGTTGACAGGAAGCTGGGCTCAGCCATTCAGGGCATGGTGTGTAAGATGATTGACAGGGTGGCCGAGGGCGACGCCCTGGAGATGGCTCAGATCATGACCGAGAACCCCCGATGGCTGTCCAGAGCACAGGTAGGCCTACACACATTTCGATTTATTTATTTGAATCCACAAATTACAATTAATTTTACAAGGAAACAAATATAACGGGGTTGACAGTTCATGTTCACTTAAGGATACACATCATGGCACCTCCTTCTCCACACAGACAAACTGCCTATAACAGACGAGACAGAACAGTATTTGGCAAGTTGTTTGGCTTTGCTCTTTGTCATGCCAGCTATTCTTAGGCCACTCATGGTCAGTTTAAATGCACATGGCCCAGGCTTCTGAATATCAATATGGCAAATCTACAGCGATACCCCAAGTTTGTTATGCTTCCAAGTAATGGTTGATACTTACACACACACACACACACACACACACACACACACACGCCTCTCAGACCCAAAACAGAAAACAAAATCATATTTTGTTGTCATCGGATAAGATTCTGTCCATAATTCCATGCTGTATTGATGTTGGTACCGTTACGAGAGACAACCGGCAAACCATCAAAATAACAACTCTTCTACATTCTCTAATTGTGTAGACTTCTTGTAAAGTAAGTGAATAATTTAACTCTTGAGAGCAGAACATTTTAGTTAATTTTAAGGTTTCCATTTGCTTATACCAATAACTCTCCGTCATTTATCTGGGAACCAAGAATAAATAAAGGTGATGATGATGATAATGACGGCGATGATGATCTCGTGCGTGCGTGCGTGCGTGCGGGTGCGTGCGTGCGTGCGTGCGTGCGTGTGTGTGTGTGTGTGTGTGTGTGTGTGTGTGTGTGTGTGTGTAGGTGTCGTGCGCTGCCAGGAAGCTGTTCTCCAGCCTGCTGAAGGAGAAGGAGGATTACTTCCAGAGCATCACTGAAGACCAGCTGGAAGACATCCCCACCATGTTCCTCATACGCTTACCGTAAGACACGAACTGTTTCATGTCAAGGACCCCCAAAATAATACTCATTAGCCTGAGGACCCCCATTTTAAACTATATACCAAGGACCCCCATTTGAAACTATATACCAAGGACCCCCATTTGAAACTATATACCAAGGACCCCCATTTGAAACTATATACCAAGGTCCCCCATTTGAAACTATATACCAAGGTCCCCCATTTGAAACTATATACCAAGGACCCCCATAAGAGAAGATCTGTAATACGGCTCTAGGACCCCCGGGTTGACCTGAATTAGGCCCTCTATTTAGGGACCCCAATACATATTGTAAAATGATCAAACTTAATTTAACAAACTTAATTTAACTCTTTAACTCAAATGGACCCGTTACAGACCCATAAGGGTAAAAAAAATGTAAATATAATTTAGCTGGGGACCCCCTGGAACTCCCTCAAGGACTCTCCACCAGCTGATGACTATCAGCTTTGATGATTGATGACTATTGAATATTGATGACTTCTACGTATTTGAAGTTGTGTAAAGTGCATGTGCATTATGTCTGCTTTCGCTCTCTCTCTCTCTCTCTCTCTCTCTCTCTCTCTCTCTCTCTCTCTCTCTCTCTCTCTCTGTCTCTGTCTCTGTCTCTGTCTCTCTCTCTCTCTCTCTCTCTCTCTCTCTGTCTCTCTCTCTGTGTCTCTCTCCCAGGCCACGGAAGATCAAGGATCTTCCAGACTCGGTGTGTCCGTCCTTCCTGGACAAGATGTCTGAAGCCGACCTGAGCGCTCTGCCGCTGAGATCTCTGTCTCGCCGTGCTCTGACCAAGAGAGCTCTGAGCTGTCTGACCAATGTACGCACGCACGCACGCACGCACGCACGCACGCACGCAAACAAAAACGAAAAATGTCCAATGGCAGTCACTCAGTCAAATCTTGTCATTTGAGTTACGGACCACCATTTGATTAACCTGACGCTGCGAGATCCAAGAAGCTTGCTACACAAATTTGTTTCACAGCTTATTGGGATCTGGGATCTCGGAAGCAAATTCGATGACAGGGCTGTTCCTTTTTTTTCAAGATACTTGGTAGATGATTGGATGGGACCGTCTGTCTGTCACCGTGTGGGCGTGCAAACACAACCAATCATATTGACGTGTCTATATAGCTTCACATCCGGTTTCGCACATATCCAGCCCTTAGCTCACGCTGATTGGTTCGGTATACGGAACGGTTCGGTGTTAGCTGAACTCCCTGAGAGATCCCAGATGGAAGCTGTGTTGGGGAACATGGTTACCCAATACCGCCCCCATCTGGCAGCGTCAGGTTATACCGTTTGATGACACCAAGACTAAATAATGATTCTGTTATGGTTGGACATCATCTAATTGCGTGCATGTGCGTGTGCGTGTGTGTGTGTGTGTGTGTGTGTGCGTGTGTGCGTGTGTGTGTGTGCTTCCAGGGGAGTGCCACGCTCTGGGGTCTGTCCAGTGAGGACATGCTGAGGCTCGGACCTCTGCTGTGCGAGGTGTCCCCGTCCTCGTTGTCCCAGCTGGGAGAGGACGTCCTCAACGTGTCCCTGACCGCCATGGCCTCCTGCGCGCAGATACCTCCGCGCAGCCGCAGGGAGCTGCTGCAGCTCCTCAACCAGACCTATGGGTAGGTTACAGATACCTCCTCCACGCAGCCGCAGGGAGCTGCTGCAGCTGCTCAACCAGACCTATGGGTAGGTTACAGATACCTCCTCCACGCAGCTGCAGGGAGCTGCTGCAGCTCCTCAACCAGACCTATGGGTAGGTTATAGAGCGTCGCAGGCCCACCCCCTTTCAGAACGACGAGTGGCCCAAAGGAAATGATTCTCCATTCTTTTTCTCCATAGGCTTTTCAAAAAGTATTTATTAAAAGACGCCGCGGACAAATCCAACTCGGATCGCGTGACAAATCATGACAATAATTACAATGTTTTGGGCCGATCACATCATTAGTAAGAAGAAAAACAAAACAAATAGTGTTGTATCCTGCCTTTATTTTTCTTCTTTCAAATGATTTGATCGGCACAAAATATTGTGTTCGTTGTCATGATTTGTCACGATCCGAGTTGGCTTTGTCCGCGGCGTAACCGGCTTTATATAAATACTTTTTGAAAAGCCTATATGGAGAAAATGAATGGAGAATAATTTCCTGGGGCCACTCGTCGTTCTGAAAGGGGGCGGGACTGCCACGCTCTATGGCCTGGGAGGCATTCCATTTTGGGTTTATGATACGGTTCGGGAGCGGATGATAATCGTATAGTCATTGTTTTGTAGTCATCAGTCACCCTATAGGACGAGAAATATAACAGAATCTACAGCTTGGTAAGCTGCAGATAACCAAGACACCGACATACGTCGCACGACACACGTCCCAAACTCTTCTCCCTTCTGGCTCCAGAACTGTGGAATGCACTTCCCATTGCAGTCAGAACTGCAGCATCACTCCCAATCTTCCGCCGTAGTCTGAAAACCCACCTTTTCAGACTCCATCATGGCCCGTAGCACTTACCCCACCCCCTTAGATAGCATTTCTGTAGACTTAGATAGCATTTGATACAGACTTATAGCATGTTATGTAGACAGCACTATAATTGCATTGTATGTAGTCATAGCACGCCATAGTACATGTATAGCATAGTAGTATATATGTATAGTTCATATGTATAGTTTCATTATATAGATATTCCACTGTTACTTTCTTAGCTTACGCATGTTTCATGATAAATGCTTTTATGTGATGTATTCCCATGCTTTTGTTCTTGCTTAATGTAAATCGCTCTGGATTAAGAGCGTCTGCTAAATGCCTAAATTGTAAATTGTAATTGCCAATTGCAACGCAAAAGGTATGCTTATCAACAACAGGTAAATATCGGCTATACTGCCATCGGTTGATGTCAGCTTTATTTGCCGATATTGACCGATAACGGCAAATATCGGCCGACACCGATGTGTGGCTGATATACGTCCCTACTCATTGCTACTCTGTCATTTTGCAGGGATCCGTCGGATTGGTCGGCTGAGACCATGGAATCCCTCGGTCCTCTCCTCCTATTGGACAGTGCGGCCGTCCGTCGTTTACGCTACAGGGTATTGTAGTGTTTGTCTGTTTAAACTTACAAATCTTCATAATTATGTCCAAAGCTGTAAATCAATCTAAATAGTGGAAAAACAGTAGAATAATCTACTACTTGCACCAAAAGATCATATGTGACAGAATCCAGCAAAAAGGCCCTCAACTCTACTTTTCCATTTTTCAGATTTTTACAGATTATTAAAGTACAGAATGTATATAAGCTTTCATATGATGTATCATTCAATGAAATTGGACAATAATTGAAGGAGATATAACCATTTTAAAATGATTGGGGCCTTTCACCCAAAGCTGAGAAAAGTCCCTTTCAATATTCACAACATTTTTAACACCTTAGAGCTGAACAACGAAGGAAGTACACACCCTTTGCTTATTCTGTGTTTTCCAGTCATGGCTAAAGAAGGTTCTGCTGGACCTGAAGGACACCTGGTCCCAGCCCTCCGGTCCCACCTGGTCCCAGTGGTCCCAGTCCTCCGGTCCCAGGGAGTTCTGGTCCCAGCCCTCCGGTCCCACCTGGTCCCAGTGGTCCCAGTCCTCCGGTCCCAGGGAGTTCCAGACGGGACGCAACATGTCCGCTCTGAGGGAGAAACTCTTCTACCTGGCCGTCAACTCCTCTGCGTACGAGGAGAAGGAGGAGAAGGACGAGGAGGAGTCCAGGAGGAGGAGGAGGAGGAGGAGGAGTGGTGCGTTGATAAGTATTGTGCATGCAGGAGGTATATAGTGCATACACATAGTATTTTGTAGTGTAGGCCCTATAGTGCATACACATAGTATTTTGTAGTATAGGCCCTATAGTGCATACACATAGTATTTTGTAGTGTAGGCCCTATAGTGCATACACATAGTATTTTGTAGTATAGGCCCTATAGTGCATACACATAGTATTTTGTAGTATAGGCCCTATAGTGCATACACATAGTATTTTGTAGTGTAGGCCCTATAGTGCATACACATAGTATTTTGTAGTATAGGCCCTATAGTGCATACACATAGTATTTTGTAGTATAGGCCCTATAGTGCATACACATAGTATTTTGTAGTGTAGGCCCTATAGTGCATACACATAGTATTTTGTAGTATAGGCCCTATAGTGCATACACATAGTATTTTGTAGTGTAGGCCCTATAGTGCATACACATAGTATTTTGTAGTGTAGGCCCTATAGTGCATACACATAGTATTTTGTAGTGTAGGCCCTATAGTGCATACACAATAGGTGAATCTCAAACCGGAGCGTGGACACTGGACAGGGTGTATTTTGGCTTATGTGACGTCACAACGGTGCGCGACAGTACTTCCCAATCCACAGACCACAAAAAGACAGGCGCTGACACTACACAGGGCACCGCACTATTTTCCCCCGTGCGAGCCTGCTTTCAAAGTCCAGCTCGGATGTACCCTGAGCCATGCAGGGTATATCGCCACGGCGCAGCCGTACTGCGCAACCCATGGAATTTCTCCGAGGAAGAAAGACAGCCGCTGAGACAGAGAAAAATGTCGGAAACTAGTAAGTTTTATACTCTTTTAAAAGTGTTGTTGTGTCACGGAAGGTAATTGTAATATGTTTTGGGATAGTATTTAGTTATTTAAGCTATCAAATGTATCATGATAGAGCCAAATAAAGAAAATAAAAAATGTTGTCGTCGGAGATTTTGAAGTAATGCTATCGCGTTAGTCCCTCGGTGCAACAGCAAAACTAAACATGCGTTGTTGTCACGACGAATTTTAATATTTTAATATCTTTGGGATAGTATTTAGTTAGTTGTTTATGCTATCAAATGTATTCATGACAGACTGAGCCAAATAAAAAAGATCGACTGGCAGCCATTACTGTTGTGGTTTTTAAGCCCTCTTAAAACTTGTCACACACAGGCCACGGAATTTACTTTCAAGTTATTTTCGCGGAG
This sequence comes from Protomyctophum bolini, assembly GCF_963924005.1. Lineage (NCBI taxonomy): Eukaryota > Metazoa > Chordata > Actinopteri > Myctophiformes > Myctophidae > Protomyctophum > Protomyctophum bolini. Next base: position 4,430,716 of record NC_137868.1, on the reverse strand, counting down.
TATTTAGTTGTTTAAACTTCATATATGTGGTCAATTAATCATTATATTAGATTATAATCAATCATGTCGGAGAATTCGAGGACCGTGTCGTGACTGTCGTCTCGCATTGGGGCGGCCACAGACGAGATGTACCCGTGTGAGAACTACCCTTTTTCGGCGTAGCCCGAAGCAATTCACCGCTGTATGATATGAATGATCCGTTGTAGATATGTACAGCCTACTAGCCTAGGCTACATGCAATTCGTTTCTAATTGTTTTATTTCCCCAAATGTCAAGTGCATTATAAATAACCGCTATTATATTGTTATTATTACTCAGAGATAGATTGTATAAATGGTACAATCTCTTAGTTGAACCCCGTTCCATTTGTACACTCTGATTTTACAATATACATTGGGGTCCCAGAGATAGAAATGCCATTATGGGGGTTCATAGCCTAATTCAGGTCAAACTGGGGGTCCCTTGAAATGAAACTGTTTGAAAATCACTGCTAGATCTGTAAAAACATTTTTATGGGGGGGTCTGTCCCTGGCATATCTTTTCTAATGGGGGTACGCAGGATAATTAGTATCATTTTGGGGGTCCTTGACATGAAAAAGTTTGGGAAGCACTGCTATAGAGGACTAGAAAAGTCCACACCAAAAATAGAAGATATACAAGCTCCCAACACGTTGCAGTGCGACATGTTGTGACTTCTGAGCTTGTAGATTGGCTATTTTCAGTCATTTATTAATTCATGTTATTTTAAGGTGAAAGTGATCAAACTAGCAATAGAATACAACCTGGCAACCTGTTGTAAAGTCATCATTGGACCACAACAGAACATATTACCCAAGCACAAAAGCCTTTTTTTTAACAATAAGGGAATTCTGAGTTGTAGCACTACTGCCATACAAATAACCTGTTAAGCCAGTGGTTCTGAAACCTTCATTTTCCACTGCCTTAGGATCCAAAGACGGGTGAGGAGGTGGCCTGCAGCGGCGGGCCTACAGCAGCACCACCACGTGAGACTGCCATGTCTGGAAGTCTCTGGAGCGGAGCCGGACTGCTGGCCTACAGCACCACCAGGCCTAGCCGAGGCCATACCAGACCATAGTGGTACAGCTGCACTGGGGTCTGGAGCAGGGTCAGGAACACCAGGGCCCAATGTGCAGGCTGGCCCGAAGAAGAGGGGGAGAGTAGTAGTAGTAGTTTACATTTAAATGTAGTAGAGACTCTAGAGAACAGCCAGTTCATCCTCTCTCTGCAATGTGTAATGTTCATGTTCAGTGCAATCTATTTTCAGTTCAGTGCAATCTATTTGTTTGTGTTTAATGTTCAATGAATGTACTTTTTATTTATGTATTTGTGTTAATTTTCTACTGGAATGACTTGATTTTGACGTTATTTTTTACATGATTGAGTCTGAGATACGGTATCCTTGTTCAATGTTCATTCATTTTTATACTGAAGACAAAATAACAATAAATACATTTTGTATTTACAAAGTTGAATTGAACTATTTACATACCGGTACTCATACAATATGCACCGAAAGGGAAATTCTTGGCCGAAACTGCAGTGAATACCGAATATAGGAAACAGTTGGCCCCCCGAAAACCGAATATCCGAATATGATTCATATTATATATATTTTTTCCTACCATTGCTGTCATGGCCGTACCTTAAAGCTATCTGATTTATGGCAAAATAAATGGGTATGGCGAAACAACTTAAACACACAAACACATTAATCATGTTACCCAGATTGCCTTTTTTCACCTTAGAAATATTGCACGAATCAGAGCCTATTTGTCTTTGGACGATGCGAAAACGCTAATCCACGCCTTTGTTTTTTCTCTGCTTGATTTATACTGCAATGCACTTCTTTCAGGACTGCCTAAGAAAACAACTGACAGATTACAACTTGTCCAAAATGCAGCAGCCAGAGTTTTAACTAGAACTAAGATGAGAGAACATTTTACTCCAGTTTTGGCTTCACATGCACTGGCTTCCACTGGTTGTTTTTAGGATTGATTTTAAAATTATTTTACTTGTGTAAAAAGCTCTCAATGGTCTCGCACCTTCCTACCTACATGACTGCCTTCCTAAATATGTCCCAAACCGCCCCCCTAAGGTCTTCCACTGCTGGCCTGCTCGCTTTGCCTAAAAGAATGGCAACTAAAAAATACGGGGAAGCAGCTTTTTGCTTCTACGGGCCGTCGGCATGGAACTGTACTGTACCTTCGACAGGCAGCCTCTGTAGACATTTTTAAAGCACAGCTCAAGACCCACTTCTACAACATTGCTTTTAATTGATCTTTTATTTTTTGTTATTCATGTCCTCACTGTATTGCATTGCATTACTACTTGTTTTTTAATGTCGTTGCCTTGCTTTTCTTCTTTTTTTCTCCATTGCTCTGTAAAGCACTTTGAGCTGCATTTCATGTCATGAAAGGTGCTATACAAATACAGTTTTATTATTATTAAATAATCACTAGGGTCCATAAAACATTTCAGCTCTTTTGAATGCATTAATTGCATACACTATTCAGTGATATATTTTCTGCCTAAATTAAATAACTGAGTGACAGCATTTGTAAGATTTGTGTTAGATTACACAGTAAAATAATATTGTGATAAATGTAGCCTATCCATTTGGAGCTGAGAGTTGGCCTGGTTTAACCTTTTCATTCATGTAAATGCAAATGTGATTAACTGATTAAGAGTAGCATTCTGATTAATGAATTTCTCTCAGTTGAATTAACAGTTTATACTCACTTTACAGTAGGCTATATAGGCCTATATGTGGTTGTTTTAAATGTAAAAGTAGACCTATATTGTCAAAGTTAAATGTCATTATAGCAATAAACTTAGCCTATATGAAAACGCACTAGCTGTTAGCTGGCTGTAAAGGTATAGGCATACACAAATTAACCATGAACTTACTTAGAAGATCTACAAGCTCATAGCGTAGATCAGTGATTGATCGGTGCCTGCTAATACAAATCAAACAGCAGATGCGACAATAGTCTGTATTCTATCCAAATGTAAAAACATTTATCATTAAGTGAATAGGCTATATATATATATATATATGCAGGTTACAGGTAGCCTATATCCTTCCTTTCAGCAACTCTTTGCACGGAATCAGGACTCAGGTTAAATCAGATTCGACCATAGACTAGACGTAATAATAATAACAATAATATAATAGCTGTTATTTATAATGCACTTGACATTTGGGGAAATAAAACAATTGGAAACGAATTGCATGTAGGCTGTAAATATCCACAATAGACGGGCATGGGTCATAATTTCGTTCCGTAGGAGAAACAGGGGAAATTGCTTCGGTCTATGCCGACAAAGGAGAGGTAAACACGGGTATGTCTCTCTGCTGGCAGCCCCCAAGGCGAGACAACACGGTTCTCGGATTCTCCGACATCGTTGTTTGATATTTTTAAATAGGATCTTTTATGATTAATTGACCACACATATGAAGTTTAAACAACTAAATACTACCCAAAAATAACTTGAAAGTAAATTCCGTGGGCTAAAAAAGTAGTTTCTAGACCTTTTAAAAACATTGCGGTCAGTGCGGAGAAAACAACAATGGCTGCCAGTCGAGAAATCTGAGCTCCGCTTGGCTCCGCCCAGCTCCACTCGGCTCCGCCCAGCTCAGTGTCCCAAACGACAGGGTACACTATTCCGTGTACCCTTTGCCACCTACACAGGGCAGTGCCCCCGTTAGTGCCAGTACAGTCACCACCCTATTCTACCTAGTATCTACCTAGTAAGTGTGTGCACCGCCAATTGAGATCCACCTATAGTATTTTGTAGTGTAGGCCCTATAGTGCATACACATAGTATTTTGTAGTATAGGCCCTATAGTGCATACACATAGTATTTTGTAGTATAGGCCCTATAGTGCATACACATAGTATTTTGTAGTGTAGGCCCTATAGTGCATACACATAGTATTTTGTAGTGTAGGCCCTATAGTGCATACACATAGTATTTTGTAGTGTAGGCCCTATAGTGCATACACATAGTATTTTGTAGTGTAGGCCCTATAGTGCATACACATAGTATTTTGTAGTGTAGGCCCTATAGTGCATACAGTACACAGTGTTGTGCATGCAGGAGGTATAGTGCACGCTAATTTTCACCAGCGCTAAACCCCATTATCCCTAAACATCTTTGCCTTTTTTTACTATTTAGAAAACCAGTTTTGAATCAGTTTCAAATAGCCACTCTACAAGCTCACAACGTATTGATGTAGATTGGCTAATATGTTTTTCAAAAATAGTAAAAAAAAAAATCTCCTCAGCAGCAGACTACTATGATGACTACGACTCTGTGCTGGGAAAGACGGGCCTGGAGGACCTGGGCGACTGGTGGCCTAAACCTCCCCGCAAGAGGAGAGATGGTGAGGACGGTCGCATGGCATGGCATTACAGTACATTCAGTGTTGTTTTCGTCGACTTAAAACTAAGACGAGAAATGTTTCGTCGACTACCTTTTTCCACTGACAAAAACGAATGGAAACTAAATGAAAACTATAAGGTCTGATGACTAAAACTAAGACTAAATATACTGACAATTTCGTCGACAAATAAAAACTATAGACTAAAATGTTAGGAAGGGACTATAGTGGACAAGAGATCCACAGTAAGTCATTTTACTCTTGGTTGCATGCTGAAAATATTAACATTTATTAACGTAATGGCTTCCATTAATGGCTTCCCTTATATAGCATTCTAACTTTCCAGGAATAGAAAGCCTGCTGTTTCTATTAGTGTGGTATAGGCTGCTTTCTGAACGTCTGAGACAACGGAGAGAGAGTCGACAAAAAATGTTGCATTAGTGCACTAGTACTAGTGGACTCATAACATGCCATAGTGTCATATAGTAAATACAGTGGCATGTATATTCTGAAGATTAAAATAAATTATTAAAATAAGAACATTATAATGCTGTGTAAAACAGAAAATCTAGAATTTTGTCTGTGTACGGACATATTGATGACCCCTGTGTTGTAGATGGCTCCCATTCACTTTTTTACTCATCCATCCATCCATCCATCTTCAACCGCTTATCTGTAGTCGGGTCGCGAGGGAAACAGCTCCACCAGAGAGCTCCGGACTTCCCTCTCCAGAGCAACATTAGTGCCCTCCTCCTGGGGGAACCTTCCAGTGGGACATTTATTATTAGGCATTATTAGACACATTTCAATGTGTACTACTACACCTGCTACTACTACTTCTGCTGCTACTGCTGCTACTGCTACTACTACTGCTACTACTAATAATAAATAATAATATGTCCTTATAGCTCCCACTGGACCTACAGCCCAGCTGATAGAGGAGCTGGGAGACACCAACGTGCTGTGGAGCGCCGCCCAGCTGAACGGCATCACGCCGCAGACGTTTGACGAGGTGGCCGAGACCCTGGGCTATGTGACCGACTACAGCATGGAGCAGCTCACTGTGCTGAGGAACAAGACCCTGGAGGTAAGACCCTGGGCTCTGTGACTGGGTACAGCCAGGAGCAGCTCACTGTACAATTTACAATTTACAATTTAGGCATTTAGCAGACGCTCTTAATCCAGAGCGACTTACATTAAGCAAGAACAAAAGCATGGGAATACATCACATAAAGACATTTATCATGAAACATGCGTAGCTAAGAAAGTAACAGTGGAATATCTATAATGAAACTATACATATAAGCTATACATCTATACTACTATGCTACACATATGTACTATGACGTGCTATGACTACTAGAATTGCTATCTAAGGGGGTGGGGTAAGTGCTATGGGCCATGATGGAGTCTGAAAAGGTGGGTTTTCAGACTACGGCGGAAGATTGGGAGTGATGCTGCAGTTCTGACTGCAATGGGAAGTGCATTCCACAGTTTTGGAGCCAGAAGGGAGAAGAGTTTGGGACGTGTGGAGCGTTGTCCCGGCGTTTTTAGTGAGGGTACTTCCAGCTTCCCTGCGTTGGCTGATCTGAGTGAGCGGGAGGGTTTGTAGGGTTCGATCATACTTGCAAGATATGGGGGAGCCATACCTTTGGTTGCTTTGAATGCCAGCATCAGGGTTTTGTATTCTGTGCGGGCAGCGACCGGGAGACTGTACTGAGGAACAACTGTACTGAGGAACAAGACCCTGGAGGTAAGACCCTGGGCTCTGTGACCGACTACAGCATGGAGCAGCTCTCTGTGCAGAGGGACAAGACCCTGGAGGTAAGACCCTGGGCTCTGTGACCGACTACAGCATGGAGCAGCTCTCTGTACTGAGGAACAAGACCCTGGAGGTAAGACATGTCACCGGGTAAGCTATACAGCCAAAAACCCTGGAGGTGCGTATATAGCCTCGTTCCCAGCCTCACTCATCTGCGAAGAGAAAAGCCTGCAGGTCGCGAGAACCGATTGTGCGAGAAGTTTCTGCAAGACCGTTTTGCCGTTTTCGCGATTGTGCCGTTTGGCCGTTTTCTCCATTGTGCCGTTTTTTCAAAAAATTATAAAAAATGGCGTGCTATAGTATGCCGTACGGTATGGGCTATAGCCCATGGTCAAAAATGAAGAAAAACCAGGATATAAAATACAAAATTCAAAAAACCATTGTTTTGTTTTATTTTTCATTTTTTTCAAATCCTCAAAAATGATGAAAAACGGCGTGCTATAGTATGCCGTACGGTATGGGCTATAGCCCATGGTCAAAAATGATGAAAAACCAGGATTTAAAAAAAGTATCTAAAAACTATGGGCTATAACCCATCGATTTTTCAAATCCTCAAAAATGATGAAAAACGGCGTGCTATATAGTATGGTGTGTTGTGTGCGTTGCAGGCGTGGGGCGAGGTGTCCTCTCTGAATGAGAGCCAGGTGATGGAGCTGGGCTGCATCAGCCGGGGCTTCAGTCTGTCTGACCTGGAGGACATGACCGTGACCTCCACTGATACCCTGGAAGCCCTGTCGGCCTGCCCGTGGACACAGGAGCAGGTATATAGCAACATGCATGCACACACACACACACACACACACACACACACACACACACACACACACACGCACACGCACATGCACACACGCACACACACAGATGCGTTCCTGGTACCCTCTAACACCCGCATTAATTTCTACTTGCAAAAAATTGATTTCAACCTTAGTACTACTTTGTACTACTAGGACTAAGACTAAAAAAGATGTTAAAAAAAATAAAATAAGAAAGTTTGATGAAAAATGTATAAAAATTATATAAAAATTATATAATAATATAATAAATGAATAATTTACATTTGGGGGATATCTTTCACAATAATGAATAAAACATGTTCTAGACATTCTAATGATCCCAAAAAAACATATATTACAATTATTTTACCTACTTTTATTAGGGTAAAGGTCAAAAGTCTTAGGTTAAAAAATGTCCAGACATTTTTTATTTGTGTGAATTTCAGCCTCTGTGGGGGGTGTTTATATGCAAATATCATGACCAATGGCATTGAAATGGCATTGCAATGAACATCACTGATGACGTTTAGGTGAAAAAAGAACAGAAAAATATAATAATAATAATTTAGTAATTCATTAAAATAGAATTGTTGCTAAAAAGCAACGCTGGCTCTTAGAGGGTTAAAGCTGCTATAAGCAATAATATGTTCTTTTTTGTATTCGCACAGCCAGCAATTGGCAAAACGTTCCCAAAAACAAAATTGTCCATCTAGGGGCTGCAGTCTGCATTCAAAGCTTTTCCTATAGTAGCTTTGTCAATGGTCGATTTGCCTCTCTACTTCCTGATTGGTTAGTCGTTTCGACCAGGTTTCTTTTCTTCAGCCAATGACATCAAAGCTTCTATAGGAACATCTTTGAATGCAGATTGTGTGCCCTAGATGTGTCACGGAAACCTTTTGGGGAGAGTTTTACTCATTGCTGGCTGTCTGAATACCAAAAAAAGAGGTAATTAAAATGTTGACACGTCATTGCTTATAGCAACTTTAATGGGGTCGATGACAGCAGTAATCCTGTGTGCCCCCAGGTGAGGGCGCTGTGGCGGGGCTTCAGTAAGCGTGCAGCCGTGAGTGTGAGTGAACTGGGAGCTGTGGACATCTCCCAGTTGGACCAGTTCATGTGTGGCCTCAGCCCTGGAGACGTCCTGGAACTAAACACTGACGCCTTCAAGTTAGTGCACTCTCTCTGTGCGTGCGCGCGCGCGTGCGTGCGTGCATCTACAGGCAGTAGACTCATTAGGTCAGCTGTGCTGTGGGCCAGAGGTGACGTTAACTGTGTGTGTGTGTGTGTGTGTGTGTGTGTGTGTGTGTGTGTGTGTGTGTGTGTGTGTGTGTGTGTGTGTGTGTGTGTGTGTGTGTGTGTGTGTGTGTGTGTGTGTGTGTGTGTGTGTGTGTGTGCGTGGTCCACAGGGAGGCAGTAGACTCACTAGGACAGCTGTGGTGTGGGTCAGAGGTCATGCGGGCCTTAAAGCAGCAGAGCCTGGCTGCGTTCGGACCTCCCTCTAACTGGAGTGAAGCCCGGGTCTCCACTCTGGGCAACATCATGGGTGAGGAAATATAACACAATACAAATATGATCAGCTATTTTGCATTGTTTTGAACAAGATTGTATTGTTTGTTTCCAATATAAAGTTGTATGGCCTGATGTCCACTGAGTATTAACCACTTACGTAATTATTCACCTGTGATAATCTGTTCATTATATTATGTGACCAGATTTGACTGAGAGACTGCCATCGCGCAAATTCCAGCTTTTCACCAGAGGAGAAAAACTTTTCTTTTGTCTAAACCAGTTAATAGCACAGGCAGACTCTTCACATACTAGAGCATGTCTGAAATAAGAACGTAACATCTCTTGTGACCGCCTTGTTGTAAGGGTGTCAACTCGCTGTTTTCTGCAAGACATTACTCTATAAGCCATATCTCCAAAACTTCACATTTCGTGAATGAAGCCTCATTTTGTAACTTCATCATTAACTGTAATCACAATGTTTATTTTCATTAGGTTGGGCCTTATAGATGGAAATGTGGCTTTTTACTGTGTTTCCTTGATTTTTAGACTAGTCGTGTAGTCTGTTACAAAATACATTTGTAAACGTTTCAAAATAATACTGGCATTTTTTAGCTTGCGGTCCCTAACAATTGACAAGTCCCCTAACCTCATATCATTCTTAAACGACCACGTAAGTCATTTTCACTTCCGTGTTTCCTAATGGCAGCCAGCCGGCTCCCAGTATGTACAGTATGTATAGTATGTATGTACATGCAGCAGGTCGATACGATCGTCTCGATAAGTAAACCTACTGGTGATTATTGGTTGATAACATTGAAAGCGGGTGGCCCTGTGATGATGATGATCTGTCTACCTTTGTGTGTCTCTGTGTGTCTCTCTCTCCCCACAGCGTCTCTCAGTAGTGTGTCTGTCTGTGTGTCTCTCTCTCCCCACAGCGTCTCTCAGTAGTATGTCTGTCTTCTGTAATGTGTCTGTCTCTGTGTCTCTCTCCCCACAGCGTCTCTCAGTAGTATGTCTGTCTTCTCTCATGTGTCTGTCTCTGTGTCTCTCTCCCCACAGCGTCTCTCAGTAGTATGTCTGTCTTCTCTCATGTGTCTGTCTCTGTGTCTCTCTCCCCACAGCGTCTCTCAGTAGTATGTCTGTCTTCTGTAATGTGTCTGTCTCTGTGTCTCCTCTCAGCGTCCCTCAGCCCAGAGGAGATGTCCTCCGTAGACGCAGACGTGTTCTCTTACCTCAGTCAGTCCAGCATCCCTCTGATCCCAGAGCAGACGTTCAACGTGAGTCGAAAGAATACACTGTGGGGAACTGTATCATCTTTACCTTTTCTGGAAAGTTATAGGCCAAAGAGTGAGTGTGTGTGTGTGTGTGTGTGTGTGTGTGTGTGTGTGTGTGTGTGTGTGTGTGTGCTTGCAGGCGTGCGTGCGTGTGTGTGCGTGCAAAGTTACACGGCAAGCAGTGTTGGCTATTTGTGTCATTTTTGTGCTAAACGGGCCCCTCACATACAGATTCTGCCAATCGGAATGGAATCTGAAAAAAAAAAGATACTTTGCTTTGCTTCGATTATTATTATTTGTATGTCCTTGTTGTATATACGGTTTATTTATTATTATTATTTATTTAATGATTGTAAATGGCCATTAACCCATTCTGAACGGGAACCCATTGTGGTGTTAGCATCATGTTATGCTTTAGCTATTGAAAAATAGCAGATCTACAAGCTCATAGCGCGCCACCGAGTGGCGCGCTACGAGCTTGTAGGTCTGCTATTTTTGAAAAATCGAAGAACGACTGACATTTTTAGAATCTGAACTCAGGTCAGAATGGGTTAATCAGACCAGTGTGTGTCCAGTGGAAACCTCGTATGAATCTGATCTCAGGTCAGAATGGGTTAAGACAGTGTCCATGGTTGTGTTCTACAGGCTCTGTCTCTCAGCCAGCTGAAGGCTCTGGGTCCTGACATTAATAAGACAGTGTCTATCGTTGTGTTCTACAGGCTCTGTCTCTCAGCCAGCTGAAGGCTCTGGGTCCTGACAACGTGGCCATGGTGACGTCCTCTCAGAGGGCGGGGCTGTCCCCGGACAGACGGAGCGCTCTGGACGACGCCCTGGACCCCGACGTGTCCCGCTCCGACCCCTCCCCCTCCCCCCACGACGACGACCCTGACGACCCCGACTCGCCGCAAGCCGCCCCGCAGAGCGTCTTGGCAGGTATTTAGGAAGCAGCGTTGATCTAGTTGACTAAAACTGTGACGAAACACCGAGACGTTGGTTGAAGACATGGAGAGTGGAGTCCTATGACCCCTTTCTGAAACCAGCTCCGCGCCACTCGCCCTACACACACTTGCCCTCGATGTGCGTGTTCACGCGAGGCTGCGCCATTATTAAGTGTCGTCCGAAACCAAGCAGCCTTGAGTGGAAGTGGCTCATAAAGCCCCCGAGAGCGAGTCTGTGCCGATCTAGACTCCATTGCCTTGTGCAGCCCTGGCTCTCTGTCCGCATGGAAACCGCCACCTACAAATGGAAGTACCACCACAAATAAATGATAAATAAACTCCTAAACAATCTTCATCTGATGCAGAATAGGCAACGCTCCAACTGATGTTCACAAGGGCTCTTTATTTACCCCACCGTGAAAAAACTATAAATGAAACAAAACAACTTTTAACACAATGATTTATAAACACCATGGATGTATATGACATGTCATTTTTGACAGTCACGCTTGTATTTCAATTTTTCCATATTAATGAAATCCACATGTCACACAAACATACACGATGCAATGCCATTGCATTGAGAGTCTGCGGTTCTGACTGCAATGGAGAGTTTATGTAACCATCACCTTTCCCCCTTTATCTCCCTGTGTGTCCCCTCTCTGTGTCCCCTCTCTGTGTCCCCCTGTGTGCAGGAGCCCCGTCAGTCATCATGGAGGGGACCGTGGCGTGGGGGAAAGCTGTCCTATGTCTCGTTCTGGGCCTCCTGCTGCTCTGAAGACATTCGCTATATACTATTGGACCAGTATAGTGCTTCTCAAACTGTGGACCAGTAGTGCTTCTCAAACTGTGGACCAGTAGTGCTTCTCAAACTGTGGTGTTTTTTTTAAATCATTCCCCAGGACCCTTGCATGACTCTGAGAGCGTGCAAACGGAAACCAAATGATTTGGTTTCCGTTTGCACGCTCTCAGAATTACAGACCTGTAAAGGTTCCATTTGGAACCCCTCTCAATAAGGCACGAGGGTCCCTGGGAACCTATACTTTTCCTGCTATTACTGTTGCTTTTTTAACATTCAAATCACATAGTTCATGGAGGTCATAGTTCATGGAGGTCATAGTTCATGGAGGTCATAGTTCATGGAGGTCATAGTTCATGGATGTCATAGTTCATGGAGGTCATAGTTCATGGAGGTCATAGTTCATGGAGGTCATAGTTCATGGAGGTTATAGTTCATGGAGGTCCGCGGGCTAATTAGTGTTCATTTGGGGGTCCTTGACATGAAAACGTTTGGGAACCACAGCCTTATAGAGTATAAAGATATTAAGAAATAAATCTGATTATTATGGAATTATATGGAGACAAACCATGCAGACTGTAGCAGAAAAGCAGACGCTGTACGCAATGAAAAGCACCTTTTATCCAATATGGAAAGCATGCATTATAATACATATACCTTCAGATAAATATCTATGCTAATTATTAGTTCAAAGACAGGAGATAAATGGTAATAGAATGTTGTGTGATTTAAGCAGAGGTGGAAGAGGTATACTACTGAGATTAGTATCAATAGCACAATGTATGAATACTAACTTTTACTAGAGTGAATTAAGGTGTATTGACACGGAAATATATTTCAAAGTTCCAAAAGTAAAAGTCATTGTGAAGAATGTCCCACGGTCTCACACTTCAACCCTTTTCAAAAGTACTTGAATAAATGGACTTAGTTACTTCTCCACCTCTGCTTTTGTGGATGTTTGTCATTTAGCTCTTTGTGAGAGATGTTATGATGTCTGAATAAAGAT
>NC_137868.1:4363342-4417990 GCF_963924005.1 Protomyctophum bolini | reverse complement strand
TCATCATTTTTGAGGATTTGAAAAAAATTACGAAATGACAAAAACGATGGTTTATAGCCCCATGTTTTTTTAATTTTGGAAAAAAAAGTTAGCCTCGTTTCTCATCATTTTGGACCATGGGCTATAGCCCATATCGTACGGCATACTATAGCGCGCCATTTTTTCATCATTTTTGAGGATTTGAAAAAAATGACGAAATGACAAAAACGATGGGTTTATAGCCCATGTTTTTTGAAATTTTGGAAAAAAAAAGTTAGCCTCGTTTCTCATCATTTTGGACCATGGGCTATAGCCCATATCGTACGGCATACTATAGCGCGCCGTTGTTTCATAATTTTTGAGGATTTGAAAAAAATGACGAAATGACAAAAAACGATGGGTTATAGCCCATGTTTTTTGAAATTTTGGAAAAAAAAGTTAGCCTCGTTCTCATCATTTTGGACCATGGGCTATAGCCCATATCGTACGGCATACTATAGCGCGCCGTTTTTCATCATTTTTGAGGATTTGAAAAAAATTACGAAATGACAAAAACGATGGGTTATAGCCCATGTTTTTGAAATTTTGGAAAAAAAAGTTAGCCTCGTTTTCTCATCATTTTGGACCATGGGCTATAGCCCATATCGTACGGCATACTATAGCGCGCCGTTTTTCATCATTTTTGAGGATTTGAAAAAAATGACGAAATGACAAAAACGATGGGTTATAGCCCATGTTTTTTGAAATTTTGGAAAAAAAAGTTAGCCTCGTTTCTCATCATTTTGGACCATGGCTATAGCCCATATCGTACGGCATACTATAGCGCGCCGTTTTTCATCATTTTTTGAGGATTTGAAAAAAATTACGAAATGACAAAAACGATGGGTTATAGCCCATGTTTTTTGAAATTTTGGAAAAAAAAGAGTTAGCCTCGTTTCTCATCATTTTGGACCATGGGCTATAGCCCATATCGTACGGCATACTATAGCGCGCCCGTTTTTCATCATTTTTGAGGATTTGAAAAAAATGACGAAATGACAAAAACGATGGGTTATAGCCCATGTTTTTTGAAATTTTGGAAAAAAAAGTTAGCCTCGTTCTCATCATTTTGGACCATGGGCTATAGCCCATATCGTACGGCATACTATAGCGCGCCGTTTTTCATCATTTTTGAGGATTTGAAAAAAATGACGAAATGACAAAAACGATGGGTTATAGCCCATGTTTTTTGAAATTTTGGAAAAAAAAAGTTAGCCTCGTTTCTCATCATTTTGGACCATGGGCTATAGCCCATATCGTACGGCATACTATAGCGCGCCGTTTTTCATCATTTTGAGGATTTGAAAAAAATGACGAAATGACAAAAAACGATGGGTTATAGCCCATGTTTTTTGAAATTTTGGAAAAAAAGTTAGCCTCGTTTCTCATCATTTTGGACCATGGGCTATAGCCCATATCGTACGGCATACTATAGCGCGCCGTTTTTCATCATTTTTGAGGATTTGAAAAAAATTACGAAATGACAAAAACGATGGGTTATAGCCCATGTTTTTTTAATTTTGGAAAAAAAAGTTAGCCTCGTTTCTCATCATTTTGGACCATGGGCTATAGCCCATATCGTACGGCATACTATAGCGCGCCGTTTTTCATCATTTTTGAGGATTTGAAAAAAATTACGAAATGACAAAAACGATGGGTTATAGCCCATGTTTTTTTAAATTTTGGAAAAAAAGTTAGCCTCGTTTCTCATCATTTTGGACCATGGGCTATAGCCCATATCGTACGGCATACTATAGCGCGCCGTTTTTCATCATTTTTGAGGATTTGAAAAAAATGACGAAATGACAAAAACGATGGGTTATAGCCCATGTTTTTTGAAATTTTGGAAAAAAAAGTTAGCCTCGTTTCTCATCATTTTGGACCATGGGCTATAGCCCATATCGTACGGCATACTATAGCGCGCCGTTTTTTCATCATTTTTGAGGATTTGAAAAAAATTACGAAATGACAAAAACGATGGGTTATAGCCCATGTTTTTGAAATTTTGGAAAAAAGTTAGCCTCGTTTCTCATCATTTTGGACCATGGGCTATAGCCCATATCGTACGGCATACTATAGCGCGCCGTTTTTCATCATTTTTGAGGATTTGAAAAAAAATACGAAATGACAAAAAACGATGGGTTATAGCCCATGTTTTTTGAAATTTTGAAAAAAAAGTTAGCCTCGTTTCTCATCATTTTGGACCATGGGCTATAGCCCATATCGTACGGCATACTATAGCGCGCCGTTTTTCATCATTTTTGAGGATTTGAAAAAAATTACGAAATGACAAAAACGATGGGTTATAGCCCATGTTTTTTGAAATTTTGGAAAAAAAAGTTAGCCTCGTTTCTCATCATTTTGGACCATGGGCTATAGCCCATATCGTACGGCATACTATAGCGCGCCGTTTTTCATAATTTTTGAGGATTTGAAAAAAATGACGAAATGACAAAAACGATGGGTTATAGCCCATGTTTTTTGAAATTTTGGAAAAAAAAGTTAGCCTCGTTTCTCATCATTTTGGACCATGGGCTATAGCCCATATCGTACGGCATACTATAGCGCGCCGTTTTTCATCATTTTTGAGGATTTGAAAAAAATTACGAAATGACAAAAACGATGGGTTATAGCCCATGTTTTTTGAAATTTTGGAAAAAAAAGTTAGCCTCGTTTCTCATCATTTTGGACCATGGGCTATAGCCCATATCGTACGGCATACTATAGCGCGCCGTTTTTCATCATTTTTGAGGATTTGAAAAAAATGACGAAATGACAAAAACGATGGGTTATAGCCCATGTTTTTTGAATTTTGGAAAAAAAAGTTAGCCTCGTTTCTCATCATTTTGGACCATGGGCTATAGCCCATATCGTACGGCATACTATAGCGCGCCGTTTTTCATCATTTTTGAGGATTTGAAAAAAATGACGAAATGACAAAAACGATGGGTTATAGCCCATGTTTTTTGAAATTTTGGAAAAAAAAAGTTAGCCTCGTTTCTCATCACTTTGGACCATGGGCTATAGCCCATATCGTACGGCATACTATAGCGCGCCGTTTTTCATCATTTTTGAGGATTTGAAAAAAATGACGAAATGACAAAAACGATGGGTTATAGCCCATGTTTTTTGAAATTTTGGAAAAAAAAGTTAGCCTCGTTTCTCATCATTTTGGACCATGGGCTATAGCCCATATCGTACGGCATACTATAGCGCGCCGTTTTTCATCATTTTTGAGGATTTGAAAAAAAATTACGAAATGACAAAAACGATGGGTTATAGCCCATGTTTTTTGAAATTTTGGAACAAAAAAGTTAGCCTCGTTTCTCATCATTTTGGACCATGGGCTATAGCCCATATCGTACGGCATACTATAGCGCGCCGTTTTTCATCATTTTTGAGGATTTGAAAAAAAATGACGAAATGACAAAAACGATGGGTTATAGCCCATGTTTTTTGAAATTTTGGAAAAAAAGGTTAGCCTCGTTTCTCATCATTTTGGACCATGGGCTATAGCCCATATCGTACGGCATACTATAGCGCGCCGTTTTTCATCATTTTTGAGGATTTGAAAAAAATTACGAAATGACAAAAACGATGGGTTATAGCCCATGTTTTTTTTAAATTTTGGAAAAAAAAAGTTAGCCTCGTTTCTCATCATTTTGGACCATGGGCTATAGCCCATATCGTACGGCATACTATAGCGCGCCGTTTTTCATCATTTTTGAGGATTTGAAAAAAATTACGAAATGACAAAAACGATGGGTTATAGCCCATGTTTTTTGAAATTTTGGAAAAAAAAGTTAGCCTCGTTTCTCATCATTTTGGACCATGGGCTATAGCCCATATCGTACGGCATACTATAGCGCGCCGTTTTTCATCATTTTTGAGGATTTGAAAAAAATGACGAAATGACAAAAACGATGGGTTATAGCCCATGTTTTTTGAAATTTTGGAAAAAAAAAGTTAGCCTCGTTTCTCATCATTTTGGACCATGGGCTATAGCCCATATCGTACGGCATACTATAGCGCGCCGTTTTTCATCATTTTTGAGGATTTGAAAAAAATTACGAAATGACAAAAACGATGGGTTATAGCCCATGTTTTTTTGAAATTTTGGAAAAAAAAGTTAGCCTCGTTTCTCATCATTTTGGACCATGGGCTATAGCCCATATCGTACGGCATACTATAGCGCGCCGTTTTTCATCATTTTTGAGGATTTGAAAAAAATGACGAAATGACAAAAACGATGGGTTATAGCCCATGTTTTTTGAAATTTTGGAAAAAAAAGTTAGCCTCGTTTCTCATCATTTTGGACCATGGGCTATAGCCCATATCGTACGGCATACTATAGCGCGCCGTTTTTCATCATTTTTGAGGATTTGAAAAAAAATTACGAAATGACAAAAACGATGGGTTATAGCCCATGTTTTTTGAAATTTTGGAAAAAAAGTTAGCCTCGTTTCTCATCACTTTTGGACCATGGGCTATAGCCCATATCGTACGGCATACTATAGCGCGCCGTTTTTCATCATTTTTGAGGATTTGAAAAAAATGACGAAATGACAAAAACGATGGGTTATAGCCCATGTTTTTTGAAATTTTGGAAAAAAAAGTTAGCCTCGTTTCTCATCATTTTGGACCATGGGCTATAGCCCATATCGTACGGCA
The DNA here is from genome assembly GCF_963924005.1 of Protomyctophum bolini. Lineage (NCBI taxonomy): Eukaryota > Metazoa > Chordata > Actinopteri > Myctophiformes > Myctophidae > Protomyctophum > Protomyctophum bolini. The sequence goes on along the minus strand of NC_137868.1, from coordinate 4,413,301 downwards.
TACTATAGCGCGCCAGTTTTTCATCATTTTTGAGGATTTGAAAAAAATTACGAAATGACAAAAACGATGGGTTATAGCCATGTTTTTTGAAATTTTGGAACAAAAAAAGTTAGCCTCGTTTCTCATCATTTTGGACCATGGGCTATAGCCCATATCGTACGGCATACTATAGCGCGCCGTTTTTCATCATTTTTGAGGATTTGAAAAAATGACGAAATGACAAAAACGATGGGTTATAGCCCATGTTTTTTGAAATTTTGGAAAAAAAGGTTAGCCTCGTTTCTCATCATTTTGGACCATGGGCTATAGCCCATATCGTACGGCATACTATAGCGCGCCGTTTTTCATCATTTTTGAGGATTTGAAAAAAATTACGAAATGACAAAAACGATGGGTTATAGCCCATGTTTTTTGAAATTTTGGAAAAAAAAGTTAGCCTCGTTTCTCATCATTTGGACCATGGGCTATAGCCCATATCGTACGGCATACTATAGCGCGCCGTTTTTCATCATTTTTGAGGATTTGAAAAAAAATGACGAAATGACAAAAACGATGGGTTATAGCCCATGTTTTTTGAAATTTTGGAAAAAAAAGTTAGCCTCGTTTCTCATCATTTTGGACCATGGGCTATAGCCCATATCGTACGGCATACTATAGCGCGCCGTTTTTCATCATTTTTGAGGATTTGAAAAAAATTACGAAATGACAAAAACGATGGGTTATAGCCCATGTTTTTTGAAATTTTGGAAAAAAAAGTTAGCCTCGTTTCTCATCACTTTGGACCATGGGCTATAGCCCATATCGTACGGCATACTATAGCGCGCCGTTTTTCATCATTTTTGAGGATTTGAAAAAAATGACGAAATGACAAAAACGATGGGTTATAGCCCATGTTTTTTGAAATTTTGGAAAAAAAAAGTTAGCCTCGTTTCTCATCATTTTGGACCATGGGCTATAGCCCATATCGTACGGCATACTATAGCGCGCCAGTTTTTCATCATTTTTGAGGATTTGAAAAAAATTACGAAATGACAAAAACGATGGGTTATAGCCCATGTTTTTTGAAATTTTGGAACAAAAAAGTTAGCCTCGTTTCTCATCATTTTTGGACCATGGGCTATAGCCCATATCGTACGGCATACTATAGCGCGCCGTTTTTCATCATTTTTGAGGATTTGAAAAAAAATGACGAAATGACAAAAACGATGGGTTATAGCCCATGTTTTTTGAAATTTTGGAAAAAAAGGTTAGCCTCGTTTCTCATCATTTTGGACCATGGGCTATAGCCCATATCGTACGGCATACTATAGCGCGCCGTTTTTCATCATTTTTGAGGATTTGAAAAAAATTACGAAATGACAAAAACGATGGGTTATAGCCCATGTTTTTTGAAATTTTGGAAAAAAAAGTTAGCCTCGTTTCTCATCATTTTGGACCATGGGCTATAGCCCATATCGTACGGCATACTATAGCGCGCCGTTTTTCATCATTTTTGAGGATTTGAAAAAAATGACGAAATGACAAAAACGATGGGTTATAGCCCATGTTTTTTTGAAATTTTGGAAAAAAAAGTTAGCCTCGTTTCTCATCATTTTGGACCATGGGCTATAGCCCATATCGTACGGCATACTATAGCGCGCCGTTTTTCATCATTTTTGAGGATTTGAAAAAAATTACGAAATGACAAAAACGATGGGTTATAGCCCATGTTTTTTGAAATTTTGGAAAAAAAGTTAGCCTCGTTTCTCATCATTTTGGACCATGGGCTATAGCCCATATCGTACGGCATACTATAGCGCGCCGTTTTTCATCATTTTTGAGGATTTGAAAAAAATGACGAAATGACAAAAACGATGGGTTATAGCCCATGTTTTTTGAAATTTTGGAAAAAAAAGTTAGCCTCGTTTCTCATCATTTTGGACCATGGGCTATAGCCCATATCGTACGGCATACTATAGCGCGCCGTTTTTCATCATTTTTGAGGATTTGAAAAAAATTACGAAATGACAAAAACGATGGGTTATAGCCCATGTTTTTTTGAAATTTTGGAAAAAAAAAGTTAGCCTCGTTTCTCATCATTTTGGACCATGGGCTATAGCCCATATCGTACGGCATACTATAGCGCGCCATTTTTCATCATTTTTGAGGATTTGAAAAAAATGACGAAATGACAAAAACGATGGGTTATAGCCCATGTTTTTTGAAATTTTGGAAAAAAAAGTTAGCCTCGTTTCTCATCATTTTGGACCATGGGCTATAGCCCATATCGTACGGCATACTATAGCGCGCCGTTTTTCATCATTTTTGAGGATTTGAAAAAAATTACGAAATGACAAAAACGATGGGTTATAGCCCATGTTTTTTTAAATTTTGGAAAAAAAGAGTTAGCCTCGTTTCTCATCATTTTGGACCATGGGCTATAGCCCATATCGTACGGCATACTATAGCGCGCCGTTTTTTCATCATTTTTGAGGATTTGAAAAAAATGACGAAATGACAAAAACGATGGGTTATAGCCCATGTTTTTTGAAATTTTGGAAAAAAAAGTTAGCCTCGTTTCTCATCATTTTGGACCATGGGCTATAGCCCATATCGTACGGCATACTATAGCGCGCCGTTTTTCATCATTTTTGAGGATTTGAAAAAAATGACGAAATGACAAAAACGATGGGTTATAGCCCATGTTTTTTGAAATTTTGGAAAAAAAAGTTAGCCTCGTTTCTCATCATTTTGGACCATGGGCTATAGCCCATATCGTACGGCATACTATAGCGCGCCGTTTTTCATCATTTTTGAGGATTTGAAAAAAAATTACGAAATGACAAAAACGATGGGTTATAGCCCATGTTTTTTTAAAATTTTGGAAAAAAAGTTAGCCTCGTTTCTCATCATTTTGGACCATGGGCTATAGCCCATATCGTACGGCATACTATAGCGCGCCGTTTTTCATCATTTTTGAGGATTTGAAAAAAAATGACGAAATGACAAAAACGATGGGTTATAGCCCATGTTTTTTGAAATTTTGGAAAAAAAAGTTAGCCTCGTTTCTCATCATTTTGGACCATGGGCTATAGCCCATATCGTACGGCATACTATAGCGCGCCGTTTTTCATCATTTTTGAGGATTTGAAAAAAATTACGAAATGACAAAAACGATGGGTTATAGCCCATGTTTTTTGAAATTTTGGAAAAAAAAGTTAGCCTCGTTTCTCATCATTTTGGACCATGGGCTATAGCCCATATCGTACGGCATACTATAGCGCGCCGTTTTTCATAATTTTGAGGATTTGAAAAAAATGACGAAATGACAAAAACGATGGGTTATAGCCCATGTTTTTTGAAATTTTGGAAAAAAAAAGTTAGCCTCGTTTCTCATCATTTTGGACCATGGGCTATAGCCCATATCGTACGGCATACTATAGCGCGCCGTTTTTCATCATTTTTGAGGATTTGAAAAAAATGACGAAATGACAAAAACGATGGGTTATAGCCCATGTTTTTTGAAATTTTGGAAAAAAAAAGTTAGCCTCGCATCATTTTGGACCATGGGCTATAGCCCATATCGTACGGCATACTATAGCGCGCCGTTTTTCATCATTTTTGAGGATTTGAAAAAAATTACGAAATGACAAAAACGATGGGTTATAGCCCATGTTTTTTGAAATTTTGGAAAAAAAAGTTAGCCTCGTTTCTCATCATTTTGGACCATGGGCTATAGCCCATATCGTACGGCATACTATAGCGCGCCGTTTTTCATCATTTTTGAGGATTTGAAAAAAATTACGAAATGACAAAAACGATGGGTTATAGCCCATGTTTTTTGAAATTTTGGAAAAAAAAGTTAGCCTCGTTTCTCATCATTTTGGACCATGGGCTATAGCCCATATCGTACGGCATACTATAGCGCGCCGTTTTTCATCATTTTTGAGGATTTGAAAAAAATTACGAAATGACAAAAACGATGGGTTATAGCCCATGTTTTTTGAAATTTTGGAAAAAAAAGTTAGCCTCGTTTCTCATCATTTTGGACCATGGGCTATAGCCCATATCGTACGGCATACTATAGCGCGCCATTTTTCATCATTTTTGAGGATTTGAAAAAAATGACGAAATGACAAAAACGATGGGTTATAGCCCATGTTTTTTGAAATTTTGGAAAAAAAAGTTAGCCTCGTTTCTCATCATTTTGGACCATGGGCTATAGCCCATATCGTACGGCATACTATAGCGCGCCGTTTTTCATCATTTTTGAGGATTTGAAAAAAATTACGAAATGACAAAAAACGATGGGTTATAGCCCATGTTTTTTTAAATTTTGGAAAAAAGAGTTAGCCTCGTTTCTCATCATTTTGGACCATGGGCTATAGCCCATATCGTACGGCATACTATAGCGCGCCATTTTTCATCATTTTTGAGGATTTGAAAAAAATGACGAAATGACAAAAACGATGGTTATAGCCCATGTTTTTTGAAATTTTGGAAAAAAAAGTTAGCCTCGTTTCTCATCATTTTGGACCATGGGGCTATAGCCCATATCGTACGGCATACTATAGCGCGCCGTTTTTCTAAATTTTTGAGGATTTGAAAAAAATGACGAAATGACAAAAACGATGGGTTATAGCCCATGTTTTTTGAAATTTTGGAAAAAAAAGTTAGCCTCGTTTCTCATCATTTTGGACCATGGGCTATAGCCCATATCGTACGGCATACTATAGCGCGCCGTTTTTCATCATTTTTGAGGATTTGAAAAAAATTACGAAATGACAAAAACGATGGGTTATAGCCCATGTTTTTTGAAATTTTGGAAAAAAAAGTTAGCCTCGTTTCTCATCATTTTGGACCATGGGCTATAGCCCATATCGTACGGCATACTATAGCGCGCCGTTTTTCATCATTTTTGAGGATTTGAAAAAAATGACGAAATGACAAAAACGATGGGTTATAGCCCATGTTTTTTGAAATTTTGGAAAAAAAAGTTAGCCTCGTTTCTCATCATTTTGGACCATGGGCTATAGCCCATATCGTACGGCATACTATAGCGCGCCGTTTTTCATCATTTTTGAGGATTTGAAAAAAATTACGAAATGACAAAAACGATGGGTTATAGCCCATGTTTTTTGAAATTTTGGAAAAAAAAGTTAGCCTCGTTTCTCATCATTTTGGACCATGGGCTATAGCCCATATTGTACGGCATACTATAGCGCGCCGTTTTTCATCATTTTTGAGGATTTGAAAAAAATGACGAAATGACAAAAACGATGGGTTATAGCCCATGTTTTTTGAAATTTTGGAAAAAAAAGTTAGCCTCGTTTCTCATCATTTTGGACCATGGGCTATAGCCCATATCGTACGGCATACTATAGCGCGCCATTTTTCATCATTTTTGAGGATTTGAAAAAAATGACGAAATGACAAAAACGATGGGTTATAGCCCATGTTTTTTGAAATTTTGGAACAAAAAAGTTAGCCTCGTTTCTCATCATTTTGGACCATGGGCTATAGCCCATATCGTACGGCATACTATAGCGCGCCGTTTTTCATCATTTTTGAGGATTTGAAAAAAATGACGAAATGACAAAAACGATGGGTTATAGCCCATGTTTTTTGAAATTTTGGAAAAAAAGGTTAGCCTCGTTTCTCATCATTTTGGACCATGGGCTATAGCCCATATCGTACGGCATACTATAGCGCGCCGTTTTTCATCATTTTTGAGGATTTGAAAAAAATGACGAAATGACAAAAACGATGGGTTATAGCCCATGTTTTTTTTAATTTTGGAAAAAAAAGTTAGCCTCGTTTCTCATCATTTTGGACCATGGGCTATAGCCCATATCGTACGGCATACTATAGCGCGCCGTTTTTCATCATTTTTGAGGATTTGAAAAAAATTACGAAATGACAAAAACGATGGGTTATAGCCCATGTTTTTTGAAATTTTGGAAAAAAAAGTTAGCCTCGTTTCTCATCATTTTGGACCATGGGCTATAGCCCATATCGTACGGCATACTATAGCGCGCCGTTTTTCATCATTTTTGAGGATTTGAAAAAAATGACGAAATGACAAAAACGATGGGTTATAGCCCATGTTTTTTGAAATTTTGGAAAAAAAAGTTAGCCTCGTTTCTCATCATTTTGGACCATGGGCTATAGCCCATATCGTACGGCATACTATAGCGCGCCGTTTTTCATCATTTTTGAGGATTTGAAAAAAATTACGAAATGACAAAAACGATGGGTTATAGCCCATGTTTTTTGAAATTTTGGAAAAAAAAGTTAGCCTCGTTTCTCATCATTTTGGACCATGGGCTATAGCCCATATCGTACGGCATACTATAGCGCGCCGTTTTTCATCATTTTTGAGGATTTGAAAAAAATTACGAAATGACAAAAACGATGGGTTATAGCCCATGTTTTTTGAAATTTTGGAAAAAAAAGTTAGCCTCGTTTCTCATCATTTTGGACCATGGGCTATAGCCCATATCGTACGGCATACTATAGCGCGCCGTTTTTCATCATTTTTGAGGATTTGAAAAAAATTACGAAATGACAAAAACGATGGGTTATAGCCCATGTTTTTTGAAATTTTGGAAAAAAAAGTTAGCCTCGTTTCTCATCATTTTGGACCATGGGCTATAGCCCATATCGTACGGCATACTATAGCGCGCCATTTTTCATCATTTTTGAGGATTTGAAAAAAATGACGAAATGACAAAAACGATGGGTTATAGCCCATGTTTTTTGAAATTTTGGAAAAAAAAGTTAGCCTCGTTTCTCATCATTTTGGACCATGGGCTATAGCCCATATCGTACGGCATACTATAGCGCGCCGTTTTTCATCATTTTTGAGGATTTGAAAAAAATTACGAAATGACAAAAACGATGGGTTATAGCCCATGTTTTTTTAAATTTTGGAAAAAAGAGTTAGCCTCGTTTCTCATCATTTTGGACCATGGGCTATAGCCCATATCGTACGGCATACTATAGCGCGCCATTTTTCATCATTTTTGAGGATTTGAAAAAAATGACGAAATGACAAAAACGATGGGTTATAGCCCATGTTTTTTGAAATTTTGGAAAAAAAAGTTAGCCTCGTTTCTCATCATTTTGGACCATGGGCTATAGCCCATATCGTACGGCATACTATAGCGCGCCGTTTTTCATAATTTTTGAGGATTTGAAAAAAATGACGAAATGACAAAAACGATGGGTTATAGCCCATGTTTTTTGAAATTTTGGAAAAAAAAGTTAGCCTCGTTTCTCATCATTTTGGACCATGGGCTATAGCCCATATCGTACGGCATACTATAGCGCGCCGTTTTTCATCATTTTTGAGGATTTGAAAAAAATTACGAAATGACAAAAACGATGGGTTATAGCCCATGTTTTTTGAAATTTTGGAAAAAAAAGTTAGCCTCGTTTCTCATCATTTTGGACCATGGGCTATAGCCCATATCGTACGGCATACTATAGCGCGCCGTTTTTCATCATTTTTGAGGATTTGAAAAAAATGACGAAATGACAAAAACGATGGGTTATAGCCCATGTTTTTTGAAATTTTGGAAAAAAAAGTTAGCCTCGTTTCTCATCATTTTGGACCATGGGCTATAGCCCATATCGTACGGCATACTATAGCGCGCCGTTTTTCATCATTTTTGAGGATTTGAAAAAAATTACGAAAAGACAAAAACGATGGGTTATAGCCCATGTTTTTTGAAATTTTGGAAAAAAAAGTTAGCCTCGTTTCTCATCATTTTGGACCATGGGCTATAGCCCATATTGTACGGCATACTATAGCGCGCCGTTTTTCATCATTTTTGAGGATTTGAAAAAAATGACGAAATGACAAAAACGATGGGTTATAGCCCATGTTTTTTGAAATTTTGGAAAAAAAAGTTAGCCTCGTTTCTCATCATTTTGGACCATGGGCTATAGCCCATATCGTACGGCATACTATAGCGCGCCATTTTTCATCATTTTTGAGGATTTGAAAAAAATTACGAAATGACAAAAACGATGGGTTATAGCCCATGTTTTTTGAAATTTTGGAACAAAAAAGTTAGCCTCGTTTCTCATCATTTTGGACCATGGGCTATAGCCCATATCGTACGGCATACTATAGCGCGCCGTTTTTCATCATTTTTGAGGATTTGAAAAAAATGACGAAATGACAAAAACGATGGGTTATAGCCCATGTTTTTTGAAATTTTGGAAAAAAAGGTTAGCCTCGTTTCTCATCATTTTGGACCATGGGCTATAGCCCATATCGTACGGCATACTATAGCGCGCCGTTTTTCATCATTTTTGAGGATTTGAAAAAAATGACGAAATGACAAAAACGATGGGTTATAGCCCATGTTTTTTTTAATTTTGGAAAAAAAAGTTAGCCTCGTTTCTCATCATTTTGGACCATGGGCTATAGCCCATATCGTACGGCATACTATAGCGCGCCGTTTTTCATCATTTTTGAGGATTTGAAAAAAATTACGAAATGACAAAAACGATGGGTTATAGCCCATGTTTTTTGAAATTTTGGAAAAAAAAGTTAGCCTCGTTTCTCATCATTTTGGACCATGGGCTATAGCCCATATCGTACGGCATACTATAGCGCGCCGTTTTTCATCATTTTTGAGGATTTGAAAAAAATGACGAAATGACAAAAACGATGGGTTATAGCCCATGTTTTTTGAAATTTTGGGAAAAAAAGTTAGCCTCGTTTCTCATCATTTTGGACCATGGGCTATAGCCCATATCGTACGGCATACTATAGCGCGCCGTTTTTCATCATTTTTGAGGATTTGAAAAAAATTACGAAATGACAAAAACGATGGGTTATAGCCCATGTTTTTTTAAATTTTGGAAAAAAAGTTAGCCTCGTTTCTCATCATTTTGGACCATGGGCTATAGCCCATATCGTACGGCATACTATAGCGCGCCGTTTTTCATCATTTTTGAGGATTTGAAAAAAATTACGAAATGACAAAAACGATGGGTTATAGCCCATGTTTTTTGAAATTGTGGAAAAATAAGTTAGCCTCGTTTCTCATCATTTTGGACCATGGGCTATAGCCCATATCGTACGGCATACTATAGCGCGCCGTTTTTCATCATTTTTGAGGATTTGAAAAAAATTACGAAATGACAAAAACGATGGGTTATAGCCCATGTTTTTTGAAATTTTGGAAAAAAAAGTTAGCCTCGTTTCTCATCATTTTGGACCATGGGCTATAAACCATATCGTACGGCATACTATAGCGCGCCGTTTTTCATCATTTTTGAGGATTTGAAAAAAATGACGAAATGACAAAAACGATGGGCTATTGCCCATGTTTTTTGAAATTTTGGAAAAAAAAGTTAGCCTCGTTTCTCATCATTTTGGACCATGGGCTATAGCCCATATCGTACGGCATACTATAGCGCGCCGTTTTTCATCATTTTTGAGGATTTTAAAAAAATTACGAAATGACAAAAACGATGGGTTATAGCCCATGTTTTTTGAAATTTTGGAACAAAAAAGTTAGCCTCATTTCTCATCATTTTGGACCATGGGCTATAGCCCATATCGTACGGCATACTATAGCGCGCCGTTTTTCATCATTTTTGAGGATTTGAAAAAAATGACGAAATGACAAAAACGATGGGTTATAGCCCATGTTTTTTGAAATTTTGGAAAAAAAGGTTAGCCTCGTTTCTCATCATTTTGGACCATGGGCTATAGCCCATATCGTACGGCATACTATAGCGCGCCGTTTTTCATCATTTTTGAGGATTTGAAAAAAATTACGAAATGACAAAAACGATGGGTTATAGCCCATGTTTTTTTAAATTTTGGAAAAAAAGTTAGCCTCGTTTCTCATCATTTTGGACCATGGGCTATAGCCCATATCGTACGGCATACTATAGCGCGCCGTTTTTCATCATTTTTGAGGATTTGAAAAAAATGACGAAATGACAAAAACGATGGGTTATAGCCCATGTTTTTTGAAATTTTGGAAAAAAAAGTTAGCCTCGTTTCTCACCATTTTGGACCATGGGCTATAGCCCATATCGTACGGCATACTATAGCGCGCCGTTTTTCATCATTTTTGAGGATTTGAAAAAAATTACGAAATGACAAAAACGATGGGTTATAGCCCATGTTTTTTGAAATTTTGGAACAAAAAAGTTAGCCTCGTTTCTCATCATTTTGGACCATGGGCTATAGCCCATATCGTACGGCATACTATAGCGCGCCGTTTTTCATCATTTTTGAGGATTTGAATTTTTTTTCGAAATGACAAAAACGATGGGTTATAGCCCATGTTTTTTGAAATTTTGGAAAAATATGTTAGCCTCGTTTCTCATCATTTTGGACCATGGGCTATAGCCCATATCGTACGGCATACTATAGCGCGCCGTTTTTCATCATTTTTGAGGATTTGAAAAAAATGACGAAATGACAAAAACGATGGGTTATAGCCCATGTTTTTTGAAATTTTGGAAAAAAAAGTTAGCCTCTTTTCTCATCATTTTGGACCATGAGCTATAGCCCATATCGTACGGCATACTATAGCGCGCCGTTTTTCATCATTTTTGAGGATTTGAAAAAAATGACGAAATGACAAAAACGATGGGTTATAGCCCATGTTTTTTGAAATTTTGGAAAAAAAGAGTTAGCCTCGTTTCTCATCATTTTGGACCATGGGCTATAGCCCATATCGTACGGCATACTATAGCGCGCCGTTTTTCATCATTTTTGAGGATTTGAAAAAAATTACGAAATGACAAAAACGATGGGTTATAGCCCATGTTTTTTGAAATTTTGGAAAAAAAGGTTAGCCTCGTTTCTCATCATTTTGGACCATGGGCTATATCCCATATCGTACGGCATACTATAGCGCGCCGTTTTTCATCATTTTTGAGGATTTGAAAAAAATGACGAAATGACAAAAACGATGGGTTATAGCCCATGTTTTTTTTAATTTTGGAAAAAAAAGTTAGCCTCGTTTCTCATCATTTTGGACCATGGGCTATAGCCCATATCGTACGGCATACTATAGCGCGCCGTTTTTCATCATTTTTGAGGATTTGAAAAAAATTACGAAATGACAAAAACAATGGGTTATAGCCCATGTTTTTTGAAATTTTGGAAAAAAAAGTTAGCCTCGTTTCTCATCATTTTGGACCATGGGCTATAGCCCATATCGTACGGCATACTATAGCGCGCCGTTTTTCATCATTTTTGAGGATTTGAAAAAAATGACGAAATGACAAAAACGATGGGTTATAGCCCATGTTTTTTGAAATTTTGGAAAAAAAAGTTAGCCTCGTTTCTCATCATTTTGGACCATGGGCTATAGCCCATATCGTACGGCATACTATAGCGCGCCGTTTTTTATCATTTTTGAGGATTTGAAAAAAATGACGAAATGACAAAAACGATGGGTTATAGCCCATGTTTTTTGAAATTTTGGAAAAAAAAGTTAGCCTCGTTTCTCATCATTTTGGACCATGGGCTATAGCCCATATCGTACGGCATACTATAGCGCGCCGTTTTTCATCATTTTTGAGGATTTGAAAAAAATTACGAAATGACAAAAACGATGGGTTATAGCCCATGTTTTTTTAAATTTTGGAAAAAAAGTTAGCCTCGTTTCTCATCATTTTGGACCATGGGCTATAGCCCATATCGTACGGCATACTATAGCGCGCCGTTTTTCATCATTTTTGAGGATTTGAAAAAAATTACGAAATGACAAAAACAATGGGTTATAGCCCATGTTTTTTGAAATTTTGGAAAAAAAAGTTAGCCTCGTTTCTCATCATTTTGGACCATGGGCTATAGCCCATATCGTACGGCATACTATAGCGCGCCGTTTTTCATCATTTTTGAGGATTTGAAAAAAATGACGAAATGACAAAAACGATGGGTTATAGCCCATGTTTTTTGAAATTTTGGAAAAAAAAGTTAGCCTCGTTTCTCATCATTTTGGACCATGGGCTATAGCCCATATCGTACGGCATACTATAGCGCGCCGTTTTTTATCATTTTTGAGGATTTGAAAAAAATGACGAAATGACAAAAACGATGGGTTATAGCCCATGTTTTTTGAAATTTTGGAAAAAAAAGTTAGCCTCGTTTCTCATCATTTTGGACCATGGGCTATAGCCCATATCGTACGGCATACTATAGCACGCCGTTTTTCATCATTTTTGAGGATTTGAAAAAAATTACGAAATGACAAAAACGATGGGTTATAGCCCATGTTTTTTTAAATTTTGGAAAAAAAGTTAGCCTCGTTTCTCATCATTTTGGACCATGGGCTATAGCCCATATCGTACGGCATACTATAGCGCGCCGTTTTTCATCATTTTTGAGGATTTGAAAAAAATGACGAAATGACAAAAACGATGGGTTATAGCCCATGTTTTTTGAAATTTTGGAAAAAAAAGTTAGCCTCGTTTCTCATCATTTTGGACCATGGGCTATAGCCCATATCGTACGGCATACTATAGCGCGCCGTTTTTCATCATTTTTGAGGATTTGAAAAAAATGACGAAATGACAAAAACGATGGGTTATAGCCCATGTTTTTTGAAATTTTGGAAAAAAAAGTTAGCCTCGTTTCTCATCATTTTGGACCATGGGCTATAGCCCATATCGTACGGCATACTATAGCGCGCCGTTTTTCATCATTTTTGAGGATTTGAAAAAAATTACGAAATGACAAAAACGATGGGTTATAGCCCATGTTTTTTGAAATTTTGGAACAAAAAAGTTAGCCTCGTTTCTCATCATTTTGGACCATGGGCTATAGCCCATATCGTACGGCATACTATAGCGCGCCATTTTTCATCATTTTTGAGGATTTGAAAAAAATGACGAAATGACAAAAACGATGGGTTATAGCCCATGTTTTTTGAAATTTTGGAAAAAAAAGTTAGCCTCGTTTCTCATCATTTTGGACCATGGGCTATAGCCCATATCGTACGGCATACTATAGCGCGCCGTTTTTCATAATTTTTGAGGATTTGAAAAAAATGACGAAATGACAAAAACGATGGGTTATAGCCCATGTTTTTTGAAATTTTGGAAAAAAAAGTTAGCCTCGTTTCTCATCATTTTGGACCATGGGCTATAGCCCATATCGTACGGCATACTATAGCGCGCCGTTTTTCATCATTTTTGAGGATTTGAAAAAAATGACGAAATGACAAAAACGATGGGTTATAGCCCATGTTTTTTGAAATTTTGGAAAAAAAAGTTAGCCTCGTTTCTCATCATTTTGGACCATGGGCTATAGCCCATATCGTACGGCATACTATAGCGCGCCGTTTTTCATCATTTTTGAGGATTTGAAAAAAATTACGAAATGACAAAAACGATGGGTTATAGCCCATGTTTTTTTAAATTTTGGAAAAAAAGTTAGCCTCGTTTCTCATCATTTTGGACCATGGGCTATAGCCCATATCGTACGGCATACTATAGCGCGCCGTTTTTCATCATTTTTGAGGATTTGAAAAAAATTACGAAATGACAAAAACAATGGGTTATAGCCCATGTTTTTTGAAATTTTGGAAAAAAAAGTTAGCCTCGTTTCTCATCATTTTGGACCATGGGCTATAGCCCATATCGTACGGCATACTATAGCGCGCCGTTTTTCATCATTTTTGAGGATTTGAAAAAAATGACGAAATGACAAAAACGATGGGTTATAGCCCATGTTTTTTGAAATTTTGGAAAAAAAAGTTAGCCTCGTTTCTCATCATTTTGGACCATGGGCTATAGCCCATATCGTACGGCATACTATAGCGCGCCGTTTTTTATCATTTTTGAGGATTTGAAAAAAATGACGAAATGACAAAAACGATGGGTTATAGCCCATGTTTTTTGAAATTTTGGAAAAAAAAGTTAGCCTCGTTTCTCATCATTTTGGACCATGGGCTATAGCCCATATCGTACGGCATACTATAGCACGCCGTTTTTCATCATTTTTGAGGATTTGAAAAAAATTACGAAATGACAAAAACGATGGGTTATAGCCCATGTTTTTTTAAATTTTGGAAAAAAAGTTAGCCTCGTTTCTCATCATTTTGGACCATGGGCTATAGCCCATATCGTACGGCATACTATAGCGCGCCGTTTTTCATCATTTTTGAGGATTTGAAAAAAATGACGAAATGACAAAAACGATGGGTTATAGCCCATGTTTTTTGAAATTTTGGAAAAAAAAGTTAGCCTCGTTTCTCATCATTTTGGACCATGGGCTATAGCCCATATCGTACGGCATACTATAGCGCGCCGTTTTTCATCATTTTTGAGGATTTGAAAAAAATGACGAAATGACAAAAACGATGGGTTATAGCCCATGTTTTTTGAAATTTTGGAAAAAAAAGTTAGCCTCGTTTCTCATCATTTTGGACCATGGGCTATAGCCCATATCGTACGGCATACTATAGCGCGCCGTTTTTCATCATTTTTGAGGATTTGAAAAAAATTACGAAATGACAAAAACGATGGGTTATAGCCCATGTTTTTTGAAATTTTGGAACAAAAAAGTTAGCCTCGTTTCTCATCATTTTGGACCATGGGCTATAGCCCATATCGTACGGCATACTATAGCGCGCCATTTTTCATCATTTTTGAGGATTTGAAAAAAATGACGAAATGACAAAAACGATGGGTTATAGCCCATGTTTTTTGAAATTTTGGAAAAAAAAGTTAGCCTCGTTTCTCATCATTTTGGACCATGGGCTATAGCCCATATCGTACGGCATACTATAGCGCGCCGTTTTTCATAATTTTTGAGGATTTGAAAAAAATGACGAAATGACAAAAACGATGGGTTATAGCCCATGTTTTTTGAAATTTTGGAAAAAAAAGTTAGCCTCGTTTCTCATCATTTTGGACCATGGGCTATAGCCCATATCGTACGGCATACTATAGCGCGCCGTTTTTCATCATTTTTGAGGATTTGAAAAAAATGACGAAATGACAAAAACGATGGGTTATAGCCCATGTTTTTTGAAATTTTGGAAAAAAAAGTTAGCCTCGTTTCTCATCATTTTGGACCATGGGCTATAGCCCATATCGTACGGCATACTATAGCGCGCCGTTTTTCATCATTTTTGAGGATTTGAAAAAAATTACGAAATGACAAAAACGATGGGTTATAGCCCATGTTTTTTGAAATTTTGGAAAAAAAAGTTAGCCTCGTTTCTCATCATTTTGGACCATGGGCTATAGCCCATATCGTACGGCATACTATAGCGCGCCGTTTTTCATCATTTTTGAGGATTTGAAAAAAATTACGAAATGACAAAAACGATGGGTTATAGCCCATGTTTTTTTAAATTTTGGAAAAAAAAGTTAGCCTCGTTTCTCATCATTTTGGACCATGGGCTATAGCCCATATCGTACGGCATACTATAGCGCGCCATTTTTCATCATTTTTGAGGATTTGAAAAAAATGACGAAATGACAAAAACGATGGGTTATAGCCCATGTTTTTTGAAATTTTGGAAAAAAAAGTTAGCCTCGTTTCTCATCATTTTGGACCATGGGCTATAGCCCATATCGTACGGCATACTATAGCGCGCCGTTTTTCATCATTTTTGAGGATTTGAAAAAAATTACGAAATGACAAAAACGATGGGTTATAGCCCATGTTTTTTGAAATTTTGGAACAAAAAAGTTAGCCTCGTTTCTCATCATTTTGGACCATGGGCTATAGCCCATATCGTACGGCATACTATAGCGCGCCATTTTTCATCATTTTTGAGGATTTGAAAAAAATGACGAAATGACAAAAACGATGGGTTATAGCCCATGTTTTTTGAAATTTTGGAAAAAAAAGTTAGCCTCGTTTCTCATCATTTTGGACCATGGGCTATAGCCCATATCGTACGGCATACTATAGCGCGCCGTTTTTCATAATTTTTGAGGATTTGAAAAAAATGACGAAATGACAAAAACGATGGGTTATAGCCCATGTTTTTTGAAATTTTGGAAAAAAAAGTTAGCCTCGTTTCTCATCATTTTGGACCATGGGCTATAGCCCATATCGTACGGCATACTATAGCGCGCCGTTTTTCATCATTTTTGAGGATTTGAAAAAAATGACGAAATGACAAAAACGATGGGTTATAGCCCATGTTTTTTGAAATTTTGGAAAAAAAAGTTAGCCTCGTTTCTCATCATTTTGGACCATGGGCTATAGCCCATATCGTACGGCATACTATAGCGCGCCGTTTTTCATCATTTTTGAGGATTTGAAAAAAATTACGAAATGACAAAAACGATGGGTTATAGCCCATGTTTTTTGAAATTTTGGAAAAAAAAGTTAGCCTCGTTTCTCATCATTTTGGACCATGGGCTATAGCCCATATCGTACGGCATACTATAGCGCGCCGTTTTTCATCATTTTTGAGGATTTGAAAAAAATTACGAAATGACAAAAACGATGGGTTATAGCCCATGTTTTTTTAAATTTTGGAAAAAAAAGTTAGCCTCGTTTCTCATCATTTTGGACCATGGGCTATAGCCCATATCGTACGGCATACTATAGCGCGCCATTTTTCATCATTTTTGAGGATTTGAAAAAAATGACGAAATGACAAAAACGATGGGTTATAGCCCATGTTTTTTGAAATTTTGGAAAAAAAAGTTAGCCTCGTTTCTCATCATTTTGGACCATGGGCTATAGCCCATATCGTACGGCATACTATAGCGCGCCATTTTTCATCATTTTTGAGGATTTGAAAAAAATGACGAAATGACAAAAACGATGGGTTATAGCCCATGTTTTTTGAAATTTTGGAAAAAAAAGTTAGCCTCGTTTCTCATCATTTTGGACCATGGGCTATAGCCCATATCGTACGGCATACTATAGCGCGCCGTTTTTCATAATTTTTGAGGATTTGAAAAAAATGACGAAATGACAAAAACGATGGGTTATAGCCCATGTTTTTTGAAATTTTGGAAAAAAAAGTTAGCCTCGTTTCTCATCATTTTGGACCATGGGCTATAGCCCATATCGTACGGCATACTATAGCGCGCCGTTTTTCATCATTTTTGAGGATTTGAAAAAAATGACGAAATGACAAAAACGATGGGTTATAGCCCATGTTTTTTGAAATTTTGGAAAAAAAAGTTAGCCTCGTTTCTCATCATTTTGGACCATGGGCTATAGCCCATATCGTACGGCATACTATAGCGCGCCGTTTTTCATCATTTTTGAGGATTTGAAAAAAATTACGAAATGACAAAAACGATGGGTTATAGCCCATGTTTTTTGAAATTTTGGAAAAAAAAGTTAGCCTCGTTTCTCATCATTTTGGACCATGGGCTATAGCCCATATCGTACGGCATACTATAGCGCGCCGTTTTTCATCATTTTTGAGGATTTGAAAAAAATTACGAAATGACAAAAACGATGGGTTATAGCCCATGTTTTTTGAAATTTTGGAAAAAAAAGTTAGCCTCGTTTCTCATCATTTTGGACCATGGGCTATAGCCCATATCGTACGGCATACTATAGCGCGCCGTTTTTCATCATTTTTGAGGATTTGAAAAAAATGACGAAATGACAAAAACGATGGGTTATAGCCCATGTTTTTTGAAATTTTGGAAAAAAAAGTTAGCCTCGTTTCTCATCATTTTGGACCATGGGCTATAGCCCATATCGTACGGCATACTATAGCGCGCCGTTTTTCATCATTTTTGAGGATTTGAAAAAAATTACGAAATGACAAAAACGATGGGTTATAGCCCATGTTTTTTGAAATTTTGGAAAAAAAAGTTAGCCTCGTTTCTCATCATTTTGGACCATGGGCTATAGCCCATATCGTACGGCATACTATAGCGCGCCGTTTTTCATCATTTTTGAGGATTTGAAAAAAATTACGAAATGACAAAAACGATGGGTTATAGCCCATGTTTTTTTAAATTTTGGAAAAAAAAGTTAGCCTCGTTTCTCATCATTTTGGACCATGGGCTATAGCCCATATCGTACGGCATACTATAGCGCGCCATTTTTCATCATTTTTGAGGATTTGAAAAAAATGACGAAATGACAAAAACGATGGGTTATAGCCCATGTTTTTTGAAATTTTGGAAAAAAAAGTTAGCCTCGTTTCTCATCATTTTGGACCATGGGCTATAGCCCATATCGTACGGCATACTATAGCGCGCCGTTTTTCATCATTTTTGAGGATTTGAAAAAAATTACGAAATGACAAAAACGATGGGTTATAGCCCATGTTTTTTGAAATTTTGGAACAAAAAAGTTAGCCTCGTTTCTCATCATTTTGGACCATGGGCTATAGCCCATATCGTACGGCATACTATAGCGCGCCATTTTTCATCATTTTTGAGGATTTGAAAAAAATGACGAAATGACAAAAACGATGGGTTATAGCCCATGTTTTTTGAAATTTTGGAAAAAAAAGTTAGCCTCGTTTCTCATCATTTTGGACCATGGGCTATAGCCCATATCGTACGGCATACTATAGCGCGCCGTTTTTCATAATTTTTGAGGATTTGAAAAAAATGACGAAATGACAAAAACGATGGGTTATAGCCCATGTTTTTTGAAATTTTGGAAAAAAAAGTTAGCCTCGTTTCTCATCATTTTGGACCATGGGCTATAGCCCATATCGTACGGCATACTATAGCGCGCCGTTTTTCATCATTTTTGAGGATTTGAAAAAAATGACGAAATGACAAAAACGATGGGTTATAGCCCATGTTTTTTGAAATTTTGGAAAAAAAAGTTAGCCTCGTTTCTCATCATTTTGGACCATGGGCTATAGCCCATATCGTACGGCATACTATAGCGCGCCGTTTTTCATCATTTTTGAGGATTTGAAAAAAATTACGAAATGACAAAAACGATGGGTTATAGCCCATGTTTTTTGAAATTTTGGAAAAAAAAGTTAGCCTCGTTTCTCATCATTTTGGACCATGGGCTATAGCCCATATCGTACGGCATACTATAGCGCGCCGTTTTTCATCATTTTTGAGGATTTGAAAAAAATTACGAAATGACAAAAACGATGGGTTATAGCCCATGTTTTTTTAAATTTTGGAAAAAAAAGTTAGCCTCGTTTCTCATCATTTTGGACCATGGGCTATAGCCCATATCGTACGGCATACTATAGCGCGCCATTTTTCATCATTTTTGAGGATTTGAAAAAAATGACGAAATGACAAAAACGATGGGTTATAGCCCATGTTTTTTGAAATTTTGGAAAAAAAAGTTAGCCTCGTTTCTCATCATTTTGGACCATGGGCTATAGCCCATATCGTACGGCATACTATAGCGCGCCATTTTTCATCATTTTTGAGGATTTGAAAAAAATGACGAAATGACAAAAACGATGGGTTATAGCCCATGTTTTTTGAAATTTTGGAAAAAAAAGTTAGCCTCGTTTCTCATCATTTTGGACCATGGGCTATAGCCCATATCGTACGGCATACTATAGCGCGCCGTTTTTCATAATTTTTGAGGATTTGAAAAAAATGACGAAATGACAAAAACGATGGGTTATAGCCCATGTTTTTTGAAATTTTGGAAAAAAAAGTTAGCCTCGTTTCTCATCATTTTGGACCATGGGCTATAGCCCATATCGTACGGCATAC
Source organism: Protomyctophum bolini (assembly GCF_963924005.1). Classification (NCBI taxonomy): domain Eukaryota; kingdom Metazoa; phylum Chordata; class Actinopteri; order Myctophiformes; family Myctophidae; genus Protomyctophum; species Protomyctophum bolini. The sequence continues at coordinate 4,393,684 of NC_137868.1, read as the reverse complement.
TATAGCGCGCCGTTTTTCATCATTTTTGAGGATTTGAAAAAAATGACGAAATGACAAAAACGATGGGTTATAGCCCATGTTTTTTGAAATTTTGGAAAAAAAAGTTAGCCTCGTTTCTCATCATTTTGGACCATGGGCTATAGCCCATATCGTACGGCATACTATAGCGCGCCGTTTTTCATCATTTTTGAGGATTTGAAAAAAATTACGAAATGACAAAAACGATGGGTTATAGCCCATGTTTTTTGAAATTTTGGAAAAAAAAGTTAGCCTCGTTTCTCATCATTTTGGACCATGGGCTATAGCCCATATCGTACGGCATACTATAGCGCGCCGTTTTTCATCATTTTTGAGGATTTGAAAAAAATTACGAAATGACAAAAACGATGGGTTATAGCCCATGTTTTTTTAAATTTTGGAAAAAAAAGTTAGCCTCGTTTCTCATCATTTTGGACCATGGGCTATAGCCCATATCGTACGGCATACTATAGCGCGCCATTTTTCATCATTTTTGAGGATTTGAAAAAAATGACGAAATGACAAAAACGATGGGTTATAGCCCATGTTTTTTGAAATTTTGGAAAAAAAAGTTAGCCTCGTTTCTCATCATTTTGGACCATGGGCTATAGCCCATATCGTACGGCATACTATAGCGTGCCGTTTTTCATCATTTTTGAGGATTTTAAAAAAATTACGAAATGACAAAAACGATGGGTTATAGCCCATGTTTTTTGAAATTTTGGGAAAAAAAGTTAGCCTCGTTTCTCATCATTTTGGACCATGGGCTATAGCCCATATCGTACGGCATACTATAGCGCGCCGTTTTTCATCATTTTGAGGATTGAAAAAAATTACGAAATGACAAAACGATGGGTTATAGCCCATGTTTTTTGAAATTTTGGAAAAAAAAGTTAGCCTCGTTTCTCATCATTTTGGACCATGGGCTATAGCCCATATCGTACGGCATACTATAGCGCGCCGTTTTTCATCATTTTTGAGGATTTGAAAAAAATTACGAAATGACAAAAACGATGGGTTATAGCCCATGTTTTTTTAAATTTGGAAAAAAAAGTTAGCCTCGTTTCTCATCATTTTGGACCATGGGCTATAGCCCATATCGTACGGCATACTATAGCGCGCCATTTTTCATCATTTTTGAGGATTTGAAAAAAATGACGAAATGACAAAAACGATGGGTTATAGCCCATGTTTTTTGAAATTTTGGAAAAAAAAGTTAGCCTCGTTTCTCATCATTTTGGACCATGGGCTATAGCCCATATCGTACGGCATACTATAGCGTGCCGTTTTTCATCATTTTTGAGGATTTTAAAAAAATTACGAAATGACAAAAACGATGGGTTATAGCCCATGTTTTTTGAAATTTTGGGAAAAAAAGTTAGCCTCGTTTCTCATCATTTTGGACCATGGGCTATAGCCCATATCGTACGGCATACTATAGCGCGCCGTTTTTCATCATTTTTGAGGATTTGAAAAAAATGACGAAATGACAAAAACGATGGGTTATAGCCCATGTTTTTTGAAATTTTGGAAAAAAAAGTTAGCCTCGTTTCTCATCATTTTGGACCATGGGCTATAGCCCATATCGTACGGCATACTATAGCGCGCCGTTTTTCATCATTTTTGAGGATTTGAAAAAAATTACGAAATGACAAAAACGATGGGTTATAGCCCATGTTTTTTGAAATTTTGGAAAAAAAAGTTAGCCTCGTTTCTCATCATTTTGGACCATGGGCTATAGCCCATATCGTACGGCATACTATAGCGCGCCGTTTTTCATAATTTTTGAGGATTTGAAAAAAATGACGAAATGACAAAAACGATGGGTTATAGCCCATGTTTTTTGAAATTTTGGAAAAAAAAGTTAGCCTCGTTTCTCATCATTTTGGACCATGGGCTATAGCCCATATCGTACGGCATACTATAGCGCGCCGTTTTTCATCATTTTTGAGGATTTGAAAAAAATGACGAAATGACAAAAACGATGGGTTATAGCCCATGTTTTTTGAAATTTTGGAAAAAAAAGTTAGCCTCGTTTCTCATCATTTTGGACCATGGGCTATAGCCCATATCGTACGGCATACTATAGCGCGCCGTTTTTCATCATTTTTGAGGATTTGAAAAAAAATACGAAATGACAAAAACGATGGGTTATAGCCCATGTTTTTTGAAATTTTGGAAAAAAAAGTTAGCCTCGTTTCTCATCATTTTGGACCATGGGCTATAGCCCATATCGTACGGCATACTATAGCGCGCCGTTTTTCATCATTTTTGAGGATTTGAAAAAAATTACGAAATGACAAAAACGATGGGTTATAGCCCATGTTTTTTGAAATTTTGGAAAAAAAAGTTAGCCTCGTTTCTCATCATTTTGGACCATGGGCTATAGCCCATATCGTACGGCATACTATAGCGCGCCGTTTTTCATCATTTTTGAGGATTTGAAAAAAATTACGAAATGACAAAAACGATGGGTTATAGCCCATGTTTTTTGAAATTTTGGAAAAAAAAGTTAGCCTCGTTTCTCATCATTTTGGACCATGGGCTATAGCCCATATCGTACGGCATACTATAGCGCGCCATTTTTCATCATTTTTGAGGATTTGAAAAAAATGACGAAATGACAAAAACGATGGGTTATAGCCCATGTTTTTTGAAATTTTGGAAAAAAAAGTTAGCCTCGTTTCTCATCATTTTGGACCATGGGCTATAGCCCATATCGTACGGCATACTATAGCGCGCCGTTTTTCATCATTTTTGAGGATTTGAAAAAAATTACGAAATGACAAAAACGATGGGTTATAGCCCATGTTTTTTGAAATTTTGGAAAAAAAAGTTAGCCTCGTTTCTCATCATTTTGGACCATGGGCTATAGCCCATATCGTACGGCATACTATAGCGCGCCATTTTTCATCATTTTTGAGGATTTGAAAAAAATGACGAAATGACAAAAACGATGGGTTATAGCCCATGTTTTTTGAAATTTTGGAAAAAAAAGTTAGCCTCGTTTCTCATCATTTTGGACCATGGGCTATAGCCCATATCGTACGGCATACTATAGCGCGCCGTTTTTCATAATTTTTGAGGATTTGAAAAAAATGACGAAATGACAAAAACGATGGGTTATAGCCCATGTTTTTTGAAATTTTGGAAAAAAAAGTTAGCCTCGTTTCTCATCATTTTGGACCATGGGCTATAGCCCATATCGTACGGCATACTATAGCGCGCCGTTTTTCATCATTTTTGAGGATTTGAAAAAAATTACGAAATGACAAAAACGATGGGTTATAGCCCATGTTTTTTGAAATTTTGGAAAAAAAAGTTAGCCTCGTTTCTCATCATTTTGGACCATGGGCTATAGCCCATATCGTACGGCATACTATAGCGCGCCGTTTTTCATCATTTTTGAGGATTTGAAAAAAATGACGAAATGACAAAAACGATGGGTTATAGCCCATGTTTTTTGAAATTTTGGAAAAAAAAGTTAGCCTCGTTTCTCATCATTTTGGACCATGGGCTATAGCCCATATCGTACGGCATACTATAGCGCGCCGTTTTTCATCATTTTTGAGGATTTGAAAAAAATTACGAAATGACAAAAACGATGGGTTATAGCCAATGTTTTTTGAAATTTTGGAAAAAAAAGTTAGCCTCGTTTCTCATCATTTTGGACCATGGGCTATAGCCCATATTGTACGGCATACTATAGCGCGCCGTTTTTCATCATTTTTGAGGATTTGAAAAAAATGACGAAATGACAAAAACGATGGGTTATAGCCCATGTTTTTTGAAATTTTGGAAAAAAAAGTTAGCCTCGTTTCTCATCATTTTGGACCATGGGCTATAGCCCATATCGTACGGCATACTATAGCGCGCCATTTTTCATCATTTTTGAGGATTTGAAAAAAATTACGAAATGACAAAAACGATGGGTTATAGCCCATGTTTTTTGAAATTTTGGAACAAAAAAGTTAGCCTCGTTTCTCATCATTTTGGACCATGGGCTATAGCCCATATCGTACGGCATACTATAGCGCGCCGTTTTTCATCATTTTTGAGGATTTGAAAAAAATGACGAAATGACAAAAACGATGGGTTATAGCCCATTTTTTTTGAAATTTTGGAAAAAAAGGTTAGCCTCGTTTCTCATCATTTTGGACCATGGGCTATAGCCCATATCGTACGGCATACTATAGCGCGCCGTTTTTCATCATTTTTGAGGATTTGAAAAAAATGACGAAATGACAAAAACGATGGGTTATAGCCCATGTTTTTTTTAATTTTGGAAAAAAAAGTTAGCCTCGTTTCTCATCATTTTGGACCATGGGCTATAGCCCATATCGTACGGCATACTATAGCGCGCCGTTTTTCATCATTTTTGAGGATTTGAAAAAAATTACGAAATGACAAAAACGATGGGTTATAGCCCATGTTTTTTGAAATTTTGGAAAAAAAAGTTAGCCTCGTTTCTCATCATTTTGGACCATGGGCTATAGCCCATATCGTACGGCATACTATAGCGCGCCGTTTTTCATCATTTTTGAGGATTTGAAAAAAATGACGAAATGACAAAAACGATGGGTTATAGCCCATGTTTTTTTAAATTTTGGAAAAAAAAGTTAGCCTCGTTTCTCATCATTTTGGACCATGGGCTATAGCCCATATCGTACGGCATACTATAGCGCGCCGTTTTTCATCATTTTTGAGGATTTGAAAAAAATTACGAAATGACAAAAACGATGGGTTATAGCCCATGTTTTTTTAAATTTTGGAAAAAAAGTTAGCCTCGTTTCTCATCATTTTGGACCATGGGCTATAGCCCATATCGTACGGCATACTATAGCGCGCCGTTTTTCATCATTTTTGAGGATTTGAAAAAAATGACGAAATGACAAAAACGATGGGTTATAGCCCATGTTTTTTGAAATTTTGGAAAAAAAAGTTAGCCTCGTTTCTCATCATTTTGGACCATGGGCTATAGCCCATATCGTACGGCATACTATAGCGCGCCGTTTTTCATCATTTTTGAGGATTTGAAAAAAATTACGAAATGACAAAAACGATGGGTTATAGCCCATGTTTTTTGAAATTTTGGAACAAAAAAGTTAGCCTCGTTTCTCATCATTTTGGACCATGGGCTATAGCCCATATCGTACGGCATACTATAGCGCGCCGTTTTTCATCATTTTTGAGGATTTGAAAAAAATTACGAAATGACAAAAACGATGGGTTATAGCCCATGTTTTTTGAAATTGTGGAAAAATAAGTTAGCCTCGTTTCTCATCATTTTGGACCATGGGCTATAGCCCATATCGTACGGCATACTATAGCGCGCCGTTTTTCATCATTTTTGAGGATTTGAAAAAAATTACGAAATGACAAAAACGATGGGTTATAGCCCATGTTTTTTGAAATTTTGGAAAAAAAAGTTAGCCTCGTTTCTCATCATTTTGGACCATGGGCTATAGCCCATATCGTACGGCATAGTATAGCGCGCCGTTTTTCATCATTTTTGAGGATTTGAAAAAAATGACGAAATGACAAAAACGATGGGTTATAGCCCATGTTTTTTGAAATTTTGGAAAAAAAAGTTAGCCTCGTTTCTCATCATTTTGGACCATGGGCTATAGCCCATATCGTACGGCATACTATAGCGCGCCATTTTTCATCATTTTTGAGGATTTGAAAAAAATTACGAAATGACAAAAACGATGGGTTATAGCCCATGTTTTTTTAAATTTTGGAACAAAAAAGTTAGCCTCGTTTCTCATCATTTTGGACCATGGGCTATAGCCCATATCGTACGGCATACTATAGCGCGCCGTTTTTCATCATTTTTGAGGATTTGAAAAAAATGACGAAATGACAAAAACGATGGGTTATAGCGCATGTTTTTTGAAATTTTGGAAAAAAAGGTTAGCCTCGTTTCTCATCATTTTGGACCATGGGCTATAGCCCATATCGTACGGCATACTATAGCGCGCCGTTTTTCATCATTTTTGAGGATTTGAAAAAAATGACGAAATGACAAAAACGATGGGTTATAGCCCATGTTTTTTTTAATTTTGGAAAAAAAAGTTAGCCTCGTTTCTCATCATTTTGGACCATGGGCTATAGCCCATATCGTACGGCATACTATAGCGCGCCGTTTTTCATCATTTTTGAGGATTTGAAAAAAATGACGAAATGACAAAAACGATGGGTTATAGCCCATGTTTTTTGAAATTTTGGAAAAAAAAGTTAGCCTCGTTTCTCATCATTTTGGACCATGGGCTATAGCCCATATCGTACGGCATACTATAGCGCGCCGTTTTTCATCATTTTTGAGGATTTGAAAAAAATGACGAAATGACAAAAACGATGGGTTATAGCCCATGTTTTTTGAAATTTTGGAACAAAAAAGTTAGCCTCGTTTCTCATCATTTTGGACCATGGGCTATAGCCCATATCGTACGGCATACTATAGCGCGCCGTTTTTCATCATTTTTGAGGATTTGAAAAAAATTACGAAATGACAAAAACGATGGGTTATAGCCCATGTTTTTTGAAATTTTGGAAAAAAAAGTTAGCCTCGTTTCTCATCATTTTGGACCATGGGCTATAAACCATATCGTACGGCATACTATAGCGCGCCGTTTTTCATCATTTTTGAGGATTTGAAAAAAATGACGAAATGACAAAAACGATGGGCTATTGCCCATGTTTTTTGAAATTTTGGAAAAAAAAGTTAGCCTCGTTTCTCATCATTTTGGACCATGGGCTATAGCCCATATCGTACGGCATACTATAGCGCGCCGTTTTTCATCATTTTTGAGGATTTTAAAAAAATTACGAAATGACAAAAACGATGGGTTATAGCCCATGTTTTTTGAAATTTTGGAACAAAAAAGTTAGCCTCATTTCTCATCATTTTGGACCATGGGCTATAGCCCATATCGTACGGCATACTATAGCGCGCCGTTTTTCATCATTTTTGAGGATTTGAAAAAAATGACGAAATGACAAAAACGATGGGTTATAGCCCATGTTTTTTGAAATTTTGGAAAAAAAGGTTAGCCTCGTTTCTCATCATTTTGGACCATGGGCTATAGCCCATATCGTACGGCATACTATAGCGCGCCGTTTTTCATCATTTTTGAGGATTTGAAAAAAATTACGAAATGACAAAAACGATGGGTTATAGCCCATGTTCTTTTAAATTTTGGAAAAAAAGTTAGCCTCGTTTCTCATCATTTTGGACCATGGGCTATAGCCCATATCGTACGGCATACTATAGCGCGCCGTTTTTCATCATTTTTGAGGATTTGAAAAAAATGACGAAATGACAAAAACGATGGGTTATAGCCCATGTTTTTTGAAATTTTGGAACAAAAAAGTTAGCCTCGTTTCTCATCATTTTGGACCATGGGCTATAGCCCATATCGTACGGCATACTATAGCGCGCCGTTTTTCATCATTTTTGAGGATTTGAAAAAAATGACGAAATGACAAAAACAATGGGTTATAGCCCATGTTTTTTGAAATTTTGGAAAAAAAAGTTAGCCTCGTTTCTCATCATTTTGGACCATGGGCTATAGCCCATATCGTACGGCATACTATAGCGCGCCGTTTTTCATCATTTTTGAGGATTTGAAAAAAATGACGAAATGACAAAAACGATGGGTTATAGCCCATGTTTTTTGAAATTTTGGAAAAAAAAGTTAGCCTCGTTTCTCATCATTTTGGACCATGGGCTATAGCCCATATCGTACGGCATACTATAGCGCGCCGTTTTTTATCATTTTTGAGGATTTGAAAAAAATGACGAAATGACAAAAACGATGGGTTATAGCCCATGTTTTTTGAAATTTTGGGAAAAAAAGTTAGCCTCGTTTCTCATCATTTTGGACCATGGGCTATAGCCCATATCGTACGGCATACTATAGCGCGCCGTTTTTCATCATTTTTGAGGATTTGAAAAAAATTACGAAATGACAAAAACGATGGGTTATAGCCCATGTTTTTTTAAATTTTGGAAAAAAAGTTAGCCTCGTTTCTCATCATTTTGGACCATGGGCTATAGCCCATATCGTACGGCATACTATAGCGCGCCGTTTTTCATCATTTTTGAGGATTTGAAAAAAATGACGAAATGACAAAAACGATGGGTTATAGCCCATGTTTTTTGAAATTTTGGAAAAAAAAGTTAGCCTCGTTTCTCATCATTTTGGACCATGGGCTATAGCCCATATCGTACGGCATACTATAGCGCGCCGTTTTTCATCATTTTTGAGGATTTGAAAAAAATGACAAAATGACAAAAACGATGGGTTATAGCCCATGTTTTTTGAAATTTTGGAGAAAAAAAGTTTGCCTCGTTTCTCATCATTTTGGACCATGGGCTATAGCCCATATCGTACGGCATACTATAGCGCGCCGTTTTTCATCATTTTTGAGGATTTGAAAAAAATGACGAAATGACAAAAACGATGGGTTATAGCCCATGTTTTATGAAATTTTGGAAAAAAAAGTTAGCCTCGTTTCTCATCATTTTGGACCATGGGCTATAGCCCATATCGTACGGCATACTATAGCGCACCGTTTTTCATAATTTTTGAGGATTTGAAAAAAATGACGAAATGACAAAAACGATGGGTTATAGCCCATGTTTTTTGAAATTTTGGAAAAAAAAGTTAGCCTCGTTTCTCATCATTTTGGACCATGGGCTATAGCCCATATCGTACGGCATACTATAGCGCGCCGTTTTTCATCATTTTTGAGGATTTGAAAAAAATGACAAAATGACAAAAACGATGGGTTATAGCCCATGTTTTTTGAAATTTTGGAGAAAAAAAGTTTGCCTCGTTTCTCATCATTTTGGACCATGGGCTATAGCCCATATCGTACGGCATACTATAGCGCGCCGTTTTTCATCATTTTTGAGGATTTGAAAAAAATGACGAAATGACAAAAACGATGGGTTATAGCCCATGTTTTATGAAATTTTGGAAAAAAAAGTTAGCCTCGTTTCTCATCATTTTGGACCATGGGCTATAGCCCATATCGTACGGCATACTATAGCGCACCGTTTTTCATAATTTTTGAGGATTTGAAAAAAATGACGAAATGACAAAAACGATGGGTTATAGCCCATGTTTTTTGAAATTTTGGAAAAAAAAGTTAGCCTCGTTTCTCATCATTTTGGACCATGGGCTATAGCCCATATCGTACGGCATACTATAGCGCGCCGTTTTTCATCATTTTTGAGGATTTGAAAAAAATGACGAAATGACAAAAACGATGGGTTATAGCCCATGTTTTTTGAAATTTTGGAAAAAAAAGTTAGCCTCGTTTCTCATCATTTTGGACCATGGGCTATAGCCCATATCGTACGGCATACTATAGCGCGCCGTTTTTCATCATTTTTGAGGATTTGAAAAAAATGACAAAATGACAAAAACGATGGGTTATAGCCCATGTTTTTTGAAATTTTGGAGAAAAAAAGTTTGCCTCGTTTCTCATCATTTTGGACCATGGGCTATAGCCCATATCGTACGGCATACTATAGCGCACCGTTTTTCATAATTTTTGAGGATTTGAAAAAAATGACGAAATGACAAAAACGATGGGTTATAGCCCATGTTTTTTGAAATTTTGGAAAAAAAAGTTAGCCTCGTTTCTCATCATTTTGGACCATGGGCTATAGCCCATATCGTACGGCATACTATAGCGCGCCGTTTTTCATCATTTTTGAGGATTTGAAAAAAATGACGAAATGACAAAAACGATGGGTTATAGCCCATGTTTTTTGAAATTTTGGAAAAAAAAGTTAGCCTCGTTTCTCATCATTTTGGACCATGGGCTATAGCCCATATCGTACGGCATACTATAGCGCGCCGTTTTTCATCATTTTTGAGGATTTGAAAAAAATGACGAAATGACAAAAACGATGGGTTATAGCCCATGTTTTTTGAAATTTTGGAAAAAAAAGTTAGCCTCGTTTCTCATCATTTTGGACCATGGGCTATAGCCCATATCGTACGGCATACTATAGCGTGCCGTTTTTCATCATTTTTGAGGATTTGAAAAAAATGACGAAATGACAAAAACGATGGGTTATAGCCCATGTTTTTTGAAATTTTGGAAAAAAAGGTTAGCCTCGTTTCTCATCATTTTGGACCATGGGCTATAGCCCATATCGTACGGCATACTATAGCGCGCCGTTTTTCATCATTTTTGAGGATTTGAAAAAAATGACGAAATGACAAAAACGATGGGTTATAGCCCATGTTTTTTGAAATTTTGGAAAAAAAAGTTAGCCTCGTTTCTCATCATTTTGGACCATGGGCTATAGCCCATATCGTACGGCATACTATAGCGCGCCGTTTTTCATCATTTTTGAGGATTTGAAAAAAATGACGAAATGACAAAAACGATGGGTTATAGCCCATGTTTTTTTAAATTTTGGAAAAAAAAGTTAGCCTCGTTTCTCATCATTTTGGACCATGGGCTATAGCCCAAATCGTACGGCATACTATAGCGCGCCGTTTTTCATCATTTTTGAGGATTTGAAAAAAATGACGAAATGACAAAAACGATGGGTTATAGCCCATGTTTTTTGAAATTTTGGAAAAAAAGGTTAGCCTCGTTTCTCATCATTTTGGACCATGGGCTATAGCCCATATCGTACGGCATACTATAGCGCGCCGTTTTTCATCATTTTTGAGGATTTGAAAAAAATGACGAAATGACAAAAACGATGGGTTATAGCCCATGTTTTTTGAAATTTTGGAAAAAAAAGTTAGCCTCGTTTCTCATCATTTTGGACCATGGGCTATAGCCCATATCGTACGGCATACTATAGCGCGCCGTTTTTCATCATTTTTGAGGATTTGAAAAAAATGACGAAATGACAAAAACGATGGGTTATAGCCCATGTTTTTTGAAATTTTGGAAAAAAAAGTTAGCCTCGTTTCTCATCATTTTGGACCATGGGCTATAGCCCATATTGTACGGCATACTATAGCGCGCCGTTTTTCATCATTTTTGAGGATTTGAAAAAAATTACGAAATGACAAAAACGATGGGTTATAGCCCATGTTTTTTGAAATTTTGGAAAAAAAAGTTAGCCTCGTTTCTCATCATTTTGGACCATGGGCTATAGCCCATATCGTACGGCATACTATAGCGCGCCGTTTTTCATCATTTTTGAGGATTTGAAAAAAATGACGAAATGACAAAAACGATGGGTTATAGCCCATGTTTTTTGAAATTTTGGAAAAAAAAGTTAGCCTCGTTTCTCATCATTTTGGACCATGGGCTATAGCCCATATCGTACGGCATACTATAGCGCGCCGTTTTTCATCATTTTTGAGGATTTGAAAAAAATGACGAAATGACAAAAACGATGGGTTATAGCCCATGTTTTTTGAAATTTTGGAAAAAAAAGTTAGCCTCGTTTCTCATCATTTTGGACCATGGGCTATAGCCCATATCGTACGGCATACTATAGCGCGCCGTTTTTCATCATTTTTGAGGATTTGAAAAAAATGACGAAATGACAAAAACGATGGGTTATAGCCCATGTTTTTTGAAATTTTGGAAAAAAAGGTTAGCCTCGTTTCTCATCATTTTGGACCATGGGCTATAGCCCATATCGTACGGCATACTATAGCGCGCCGTTTTTCATCATTTTTGAGGATTTGAAAAAAATGACGAAATGACAAAAACGATGGGTTATAGCCCATGTTTTTTGAAATTTTGGAAAAAAAAGTTAGCCTCGTTTCTCATCATTTTGGACCATGGGCTATAGCCCATATCGTACGGCATACTATAGCGCGCCGTTTTTCATCATTTTTGAGGATTTGAAAAAAATGACGAAATGACAAAAACGATGGGTTATAGCCCATGTTTTTTGAAATTTTGGAAAAAAAAGTTAGCCTCGTTTCTCATCATTTAGGGCTATAGCCCATATCGTACGGCATACTATAGCGCGCCGTTTTTCATCATTTTTGAGGATTTGAAAAAAATGACGAAATGACAAAAACGATGGGTTATAGCCCATGTTTTTTGAAATTTTGGAAAAAAAAGTTAGCCTCGTTTCTCATCATTTTGGACCATGGGCTATAGCCCATATAGTACGGCATTCTATAGCGCGCCGTTTTTCATCATTTTTGAGGATTTGAAAAAAATGACGAAATGACAAAAACTATGGGTTATAGCCCATGTTTTTTGAAATTTTGGAAAAAAAAGTTAGCCTCGTTTCTCATCATTTTGGACCATGGGCTATAGCCCATATCGTACGGCATACTATAGCGCGCCGTTTTTCATCATTTTTGAGGATTTGAAAAAAATGACGAAATGACAAAAACGATGGGTTATAGCCCATGTTTTTTGAAATTTTGGAAAAAAAAGTTAGCCTCGTTTCTCATCATTTTGGACCATGGGCTATAGCCCATATCGTACGGCATACTATAGCGCGCCGTTTTTCATCATTTTTGAGGATTTGAAAAAAATGACGAAATGACAAAAACGATGGGTTATAGCCCATGTTTTTTGAAATTTTGGAAAAAAAAGTTAGCCTCGTTTCTCATCATTTTGGACCATGGGCTATAGCCCATATCGTACGGCATACTATAGCGCGCCGTTTTTCATCATTTTTGAGGATTTGAAAAAAATGACGAAATGACAAAAACGATGGGTTATAGCCCATGTTTTTTGAAATTTTGGAAAAAAAAGTTAGCCTCGTTTCTCATCATTTTGGACCATGGGCTATATCCCATATCGTACGGCATACTATAGCGCGCCGTTTTTCATCATTTTTGAGGATTTGAAAAAAATGACGAAATGACAAAAACGATGGGTTATAGCCCATGTTTTTTGAAATTTAGGAAAAAAAAGTTAGCCTCGTTTCTCATCATTTTGGACCATGGGCTATAGCCCATATCGTACGGCATACTATAGCGCGCCGTTTTTCATCATTTTTGAGGATTTGAAAAAAATGACGAAATGACAAAAACGATGGGTTATAGCCCATGTTTTTTGAAATTTTGGAAAAAAAAGTTAGCCTCGTTTCTCATCATTTTGGACCATGGGCTATAGCCCATATCGTACGGCATACTATAGCGCGCCGTTTTTCATCATTTTTGAGGATTTGAAAAAAATGACGAAATGACAAAAACGATGGGTTATAGCCCATGTTTTTTGAAATTTTGGAAAAAAAAGTTAGCCTCGTTTCTCATCATTTAGGGCTATAGCCCATATCGTACGGCATACTATAGCGCGCCGTTTTTCATCATTTTTGAGGATTTGAAAAAAATGACGAAATGACAAAAACGATGGGTTATAGCCCATGTTTTTTGAAATTTTGGAAAAAAAAGTTAGCCTCGTTTCTCATCATTTTGGACCATGGGCTATAGCCCATATCGTACGGCATTCTATAGCGCGCCGTTTTTCATCATTTTTGAGGATTTGAAAAAAATGACGAAATGACAAAAACTATGGGTTATAGCCCATGTTTTTTGAAATTTTGGAAAAAAAAGTTAGCCTCGTTTCTCATCATTTTGGACCATGGGCTATAGCCCATATCGTACGGCATACTATAGCGCGCCGTTTTTCATCATTTTTGAGGATTTGAAAAAAATGACGAAATGACAAAAACGATGGGTTATAGCCCATGTTTTTTGAAATTTTGGAAAAAAAAGTTAGCCTCGTTTCTCATCATTTTGGACCATGGGCTATAGCCCATATCGTACGGCATACTATAGCGCGCCGTTTTTCATCATTTTTGAGGATTTGAAAAAAATGACGAAATGACAAAAACGATGGGTTATAGCCCATGTTTTTTGAAATTTTGGAAAAAAAAGTTAGCCTCGTTTCTCATCATTTTGGACCATGGGCTATAGCCCATATCGTACGGCATACTATAGCGCGCCGTTTTTCATCATTTTTGAGGATTTGAAAAAAATGACGAAATGACAAAAACGATGGGTTATAGCCCATGTTTTTTGAAATTTTGGAAAAAAAAGTTAGCCTCGTTTCTCATCATTTTGGACCATGGGCTATATCCCATATCGTACGGCATACTATAGCGCGCCGTTTTTCATCATTTTTGAGGATTTGAAAAAATGACGAAATGACAAAAACGATGGGTTATAGCCCATGTTTTTTGAAATTTAGGAAAAAAAAGTTAGCCTCGTTTCTCATCATTTTGGACCATGGGCTATAGCCCATATCGTACGGCATACTATAGCGCGCCGTTTTTCATCATTTTTGAGGATTTGAAAAAAATGACGAAATGACAAAAACGATGGGTTATAGCCCATGTTTTTTGAAATTTTGGAAAAAAAAGTTAGCCTCGTTTCTCATCATTTTGGACCATGGGCTATAGCCCATATCGTACGGCATACTATAGCGCGCCGTTTTTCATCATTTTTGAGGATTTGAAAAAAATGACGAAATGACAAAAACGATGGGTTATAGCTAGGCATGTGGAAAATAATCGATACGTATCGATACATCGATTATGACGTGCGCGATGCGAGTGAATCGGTTCATTCACTGTGTGTCGGTAGAATTGACGGGTGAAATCTCGATGGATCGTTCGCGGAGTGCTTGTATCGGTAAAATCCGTGGTTGCACTGTTTTTTCATGGTAAATTTCACCCTATCCTGTGTTTCCGAGGCGCATTCAACGTACCATCAGAAAGGAAGAAAAAAAAAGGTCTCTCGCGAGTCGCAGCGCAGACACAGGGGCAGGGCGCGTTCGGAAATAGCGCACTGAGCCCACTGTGCAATGCAAACTAATAGGAGAGTGTGCTCCGGTGTGGTATTTCCGAACGCGCCCACAGTCAGTGAACAGAAGCTACCGTACGACGGTGCAGAGGGTGCTTCCCGCAGAGGAGACACGTTGAGAACAGACAGACTCAGACTATAATAGCACCCGCGACTAACAGAAGTGAGCCCCACGCATTAAACAAGAAGCACCACCTTTACTCTTTAGCTTTATAAAATAGCTGTCCGAGTACCTTTGTCCGTCGATCAGTTGACTTTTCACTGTAGCGCTGCGTGCTGGACTGCTGGTAATGAGCCACACTCCACAGCTGTGCTTGCTGATTATCCGACGCAAATCTGCGTCGCGATCATTATCAATTTGTAATTAAAGAAAGCTTCTGCAGTCTGCACACACGTGTACAACAACAACAACGCCACAGCAACTTTCCACTGTCCAGCTTTCCCCTGCTGTTCTCTGGGATAGAAGCCTTATTTATATTCTGCAGCAAGACGGTGTCGCACGCCTAAAATTGCAGATCCACAAGCTCACAGCGGGGCGTGGATGAGACGCGTTGTGAGCTTGTACATCTGCTATGTATTTATAACGTTAATAATACATGCAGGCCAGGGTCTTCAATGTTTTTCAGGTCAAGCCAAGGACCACTTAGCTGAGAGTGAGAGATCAAGTAGGGACCCCCATATAGGCAATTATATTATAAAACTGTTGCAGATTAAACTAGACATAGACTTGTTTGACAGCACTACAAGTCTGACCTGTAATTTTTGTTTTGTTTATTTGTTTCTTTTCTATTTATATGTTGGTAACATTAATTGATGAACGATAGGCTATTACATTTTAATCTCTTGAAACCTCTATACTCAAAACCTCAAATTGACCTTTGAGGTATAATAATTATACTATAGCCTATGATTATTAGTAATCTAACAATTCCACAATAACCAGCAGAGAGCAGACCCTTTGTTTACTTACAGAATTCTATAAGTTGGGTTGTTTGAGATGCAGAGCTTTAATACTAACCTACAGTAAAACAATAAATTGCTTTGAATTTAAATGTAATGCATTTTTACATGTTTTGGGAAATTAATAGAGCTTTAATATAAATCCTTTCTATTGTGATGAATCGCCATCAAATCGTATCGGTAGAGGGGTGAATCGCATCGTATCGCATTGATTTGAACTAAATGGTTATCGCATCGCATCGCATCGGGAAGAGGGAGAATCGTATCGCATCGTATCGCCAGGGGATTCCATGTATCTCTAATGTATCGTATCGCTGGCAGTGCATCGAGATGCGTATCGAATCGTGAGATGAGACGAGATTCACATGCCTAGTTATAGCCCATGTTTTTTGAAATTTTGGAAAAAAAAGTTAGCCTCGTTTCTCATCATTTTGGACCATGGGCTATAGCCCATATCGTACGGCATACTATAGCGCGCCGTTTTTCATCATTTTTGAGGATTTGAAAAAAATTACGAAATGACAAAAACGATGGGTTATAGCCCATGTTTTTTGAAATTTTGGAAAAAAAAGTTAGCCTCGTTTCTCATCATTTTGGACCATGGGCTATAGCCCATATCGTACGGCATACTATAGCGCGCCGTTTTTCATCATTTTTGAGGATTTGAAAAAAATTACGAAATGACAAAAACGATGGGTTATAGCCCATGTTTTTTGAAATTTTGGAAAAAAAAGTTAGCCTCGTTTCTCATCATTTTGGACCATGGGCTATAGCCCATATCGTACGGCATACTATAGCGCGCCGTTTTTCATCATTTTTGAGGATTTGAAAAAAATGACGAAATGACAAAAACGATGGGTTATAGCCCATGTTTTTTTTAATTTTGGAAAAAAAAGTTAGCCTCGTTTCTCATCATTTTGGACCATGGGCTATAGCCCATATCGTACGGCATACTATAGCGCGCCGTTTTTCATCATTTTTGAGGATTTGAAAAAAATGACGAAATGACTAAAACGATGGGTTATAGCCCATGTTTTTTGAAATTTTGGAAAAAAAAGTTAGCCTCGTTTCTCATCATTTTGGACCATGGGCTATAGCCCATATCGTACGGCATACTATAGCGCGCCGTTTTTCATCATTTTTGAGGATTTGAAAAAAATGACGAAATGACAAAAACGATGGGTTATAGCCCATGTTTTTTGAAATTTTGGAAAAAAAAGTTAGCCTCGTTTCTCATCATTTTGGACCATGGGCTATAGCCCATATCGTACGGCATACTATAGCGCGCCGTTTTTCATCATTTTTGAGGATTTGAAAAAAATGACGTAATGACAAAAACGATGGGTTATAGCCCATGTTTTTTGAAATTTTGGAAAAAAAAGTTAGCCTCGTTTCTCATCATTTTGGACCATGGGCTATAGCCCATATCGTACGGCATACTATAGCGCGCCGTTTTTCATCATTTTTGAGGATTTGAAAAAAATGACAAAATGACAAAAACGATGGGTTATAGCCCATGTTTTTTGAAATTTTGGAAAAAAAAGTTAGCCTCGTTTCTCATCATTTTGGACCATGGGCTATAGCCCATATCGTACGGCATACTATAGCGCGCCGTTTTTCATCATTTTTGAGGATTTGAAAAAAATGACGAAATGACAAAAACGATGGGTTATAGCCCATGTTTTTTGAAATTTTGGAAAAAAAAGTTAGCCTCGTTTCTCATCATTTTGGACCATGGGCTATAGCCCATATCGTACGGCATACTATAGCGCGCCGTTTTTCATCATTTTTGAGGATTTGAAAAAAATGACGAAATGACAAAAACGATGGGTTATAGCCCATGTTTTTTGAAATTTTGGAAAAAAAAGTTAGCCTCGTTTCTCATCATTTTGGACCATGGGCTATAGCCCATATCGTACGGCATACTATAGCGCGCCGTTTTTCATCATTTTTGAGGATTTGAAAAAAATTACGAAATGACAAAAACGATGGGTTATAGCCCATGTTTTTTGAAATTTTGGAAAAAAAAGTTAGCCTCGTTTCTCATCATTTTGGACCATGGGCTATAGCCCATATCGTACGGCATACTATAGCGCGCCGTTTTTCATCATTTTTGAGGATTTGAAAAAAATGACGAAATGACAAAAACGATGGGTTATAGCCCATGTTTTTTGAAATTTTGGAAAAAAAAGTTAGCCTCGTTTCTCATCATTTTGGACCATGGGCTATAGCCCATATCGTACGGCATACTATAGCGCGCCGTTTTTCATCATTTTTGAGGATTTGAAAAAAATTACGAAATGACAAAAACGATGGGTTATAGCCCATGTTTTTTTAAATTTTGGAAAAAAAAGTTAGCCTCGTTTCTCATCATTTTGGACCATGGGCTATAGCCCATATCGTACGGCATACTATAGCGCGCCGTTTTTCATCATTTTTGAAGATTTGAAAAAAATGACGAAATGACAAAAACGATGGGTTATAGCCCATGTTTTTTGAAATTTTGGAAAAAAAAGTTAGCCTCGTTTCTCATCATTTTGGATCATGGGCTATAGCCCATATCCTACGGCATACTATAGCGCGCCGTTTTTCATCATTTTTGAGGATTTGAAAAAATTTACGAAATGACAAAAACGATGGGTTATAGCCCATGTTTTTTGAAATTTTGGAAAAAAAAGTTAGCCTCGTTTCTCATCATTTTGGACCATGGGCTATAGCCCATATCGTACGGCATACTATAGCGCGCCGTTTTTCATCATTTTTGAGGATTTGAAAAAAATGACGAAATGACAAAAACGATGGGTTATAGCCCATGTTTTTTGAAATTTTGGAAAAAAAAGTTAGCCTCGTTTCTCATCATTTTGGACCATGGGCTATAGCCCATATCGTACGGCATACTATAGCGCGCCGTTTTTCATCATTTTTGAGGATTTGAAAAAAATTACGAAATGACAAAAACGATGGGTTATAGCCCATGTTTTTTGAAATTTTGGAAAAAAAAGTTAGCCTCGTTTCTCATCATTTTGGACCATGGGCTATAGCCCATATCGTACGGCATACTATAGCGCGCCGTTTTTCATCATTTTTGAGGATTTGAAAAAAATTACGAACTGACAAAAACGATGGGTTATAGCCCATGTTTTTTTGAAATTTTGGAAAAAATCGTTAGCCTCGTTTCTCATCATTTTGGACCATGGGCTATAGCCCATATCGTACGGCATACTATAGCGCGCCGTTTTTCATCATTTTTGAGGATTTGAAAAAAATGACGAAATGACAAAAACGATGGGTTATAGCCCATGTTTTTTGAAATTTTGGAAAAAAAAGTTAGCCTCGTTTCTCATCATTTTGGACCATGGGCTATAGCCCATATCGTACGGCATACTATAGCGCGCCGTTTTTCATCATTTTTGAGGATTTGAAAAAAATGACGAAATGACAAAAACGATGGGTTATAGCCCATGTTTTTTGAAATTTTGGAAAAAAAAGTTAGCCTCGTTTCTCATCATTTTGGACCATGGGCTATAGCCCATATCGTACGGCATACTATAGCGCGCCGTTTTTCATCATTTTTGAGGATTTGAAAAAAATGACGAAATGACAAAAACGATGGGTTAGAGCCCATGTTTTTTGAAATTTTGGAAAAAAAGAGTTAGCCTCGTTTCTCATCATTTTGGACCATGGGCTATAGCCCATATCGTACGGCATACTATAGCGCGCCGTTTTTCATCATTTTTGAGGATTTGAAAAAAATTACGAAATGACAAAAACGATGGGTTATAGCCCATGTTTTTTGAAATTTTGGAAAAAAAAGTTAGCCTCGTTTCTCATCATTTTGGACCATGGGCTATAGCCCATATGGTACGGCATACTATAGCGCGCCGTTTTTCATCATTTTTGAGGATTTGAAAAAAATGACGAAATGACAAAAACGATGGGTTATAGCCCATGTTTTTTGAAATTTTGGAAAAAAAAGTTAGCCTCGTTTCTCATCATTTTGGACCATGGGCTATAGCCCATATGGTACGGTATACTATAGCGCGCCGTTTTTCATCATTTTTGAGGATTTGAAAAAAATGACGAAATGACAAAAACGATGGGTTATAGCCCATGTTTTTTGAAATTTTGGAAAAAAAGAGTTAGCCTCGTTTCTCATCATTTTGGACCATGGGCTATAGCCCATATCGTACGGCATACTATAGCGCGCCGTTTTTCATCATTTTTGAGGATTTGAAAAAAATTACGAAATGACAAAAACGATGGGTTATAGCCCATGTTTTTTGAAATTTTGGAAAAAAAAGTTAGCCTCGTTTCTCATCATTTTGGACCATGGGCTATAGCCCATATGGTACGGTATACTATAGCGCGCCGTTTTTCATCATTTTTGAGGATTTGAAAAAAATGACGAAATGACAAAAACGATGGGTTATAGCCCATGTTTTTTGAAATTTTGGAAAAAAAAGTTAGCCTCGTTTCTCATCATTTTGGACCATGGGCTATAGCCCATATCGTACGGCATACTATAGCGCGCCGTTTTTTATCATTTTTGAGGATTTGAAAAAAATGAAAAAATGAAAAACAAATTCCGCAATTTCCGCAATTACCATTTCCGCAATTTCCGCAATTCCGCAATTTGACAAAAACTTTGAAAAAAAAAATCCGCAATTTCCATTTCCGCAATTTCCGCAATTACCAACTTCACTTGCAACTTGTTCCTGTTCGCAGACGACTCAGCACTGCTGGTCTCGGACAGGAACAAACTGCAGGTTGAAAAGACCCTCAGCTCTGAACTCGGTAGAATCTGCACCTGGCTCGCTGATAACAAACTATCCTTACACCTGGGAAAAACTGAATCCATTCTCTTCGGATCAAATAGTAATCTCAAAAAGGCAGATGGCTTCTTGGTTAGAGTTGGTGATGATATTATCACACGGAAGGATCAAATTACCTACCTAGGTTCCATCCTGGAGGCCAATCTTTCCGGTGATAAGATGGCCACCAACGTAATCAAAAAAGTCAATCAAAGAACAAGATTCCTCTACAGGATCTCCTCACTGGTCGACAAAAACACCTTGAAGACCTTAACAGGAGCCCTTGTACAAGGTTTCTTTGACTATGCATCCACCTCCTGGTACCACAGCACCTCAAAGGCCCTTAAAACAAGGCTCCAGACCTCCCAAAACAAACTGGTCAGGCTCCTACTTGGCCTCACCCCCCGAACCCACCTCACCCCTGCCCACTTTGACAGGCTGGGATGGCTTAGGGTCGACGACAGAGTACAGCATCTTGCAATGGGTCTGGTCCACAAGATTAGATACACCACCAAGATACCCATGTACCTGTCTAAATACTTCCTTAATGTAAACGAAGTCCACACCCACAACACCAGAGGGAGTGCAACAAACCATGTACAACCCAGATTCGGCACAAACAAGGGACTAAATTCTTTTCGCTCCTATGCGACCAAAATGTGGAACGCCCTACCAACAGTCATTAAGACATGTGAATCCCTTGGCTCCTTCAAAACTGCTCTCAAAGGGCACCTACGGATGGCTGCAATTCGAAACTGGCCTCTGTAAAAGCTGAATTTGTATCTGGATTGTACTATGTTTTTGTATGGACGTGGTGTTGGGTGCCTGCACATATGCACACATGGCATCAACGCATGGTGTTGTGTGCAGGCGCCCTACACTCTGTCTTTGTACTATGGATTGTACTATGTTTTTGTATGGACGTGGTGTTGGGTGCCTGCACATATGCACACATGGCATCAACGCATGGTGTTGTGTGCAGGCGCCCTACACTCTGTCTTTCGTTTTCTTTTCTTTTATCCCCCTGTTCCCCTCACTGTATATATACTTTTTTTCCCTTTTCGCTTCCTATATGATGAATTCCTGTTCTGTTCTTTAACTACATAGAAGTGTCTATTTGTTTGTCTCTAAATGTTTTGATGAATTGAACAATGTGGACCCTGTTGTAAACAAGTGTAAGGCTTAATTGGGTCGTCCACTCACAGTTAACAGTCTTTGTATTGAGTTTGTGCTTGAAATGTACTGTAATTCTGCAAACTGTTAATAAAGATTTCAATCAATCAATCAAACCATTTCCGCAATTTGACAAAAACGATGGGTTATAGCCCATATCGTACGACATACTATAACACGCCGTTTTTCATCATTTTTGAGGATTTGAAAAAAATTAATTAAAAAAAAACGTGGAAAACCATGAAAACCGACATAGCATACTACATGCATAACTAGCGTTTCCCATCAGCCAAAAAGATGTCGATCAATTTGTGCACAGTATCATGTGAATGCATGTGAAAAAGTGTACTTTTTCATTGTGGTATAATTGTGTCTTGTCTTGACAGACTATGAAGCTCTGCACCTATTAGCACAAACAATATGAGCAGTCTGTGTAGTAAATGCAGTCCACTAGGGGGCACCAACACACAGGAGATAGCCTTCATTACTCCTGTGAAGCTGGTATTGTTTTTTTCTTTCATCTCTTTATTGATAACCAACGAGTTATGTAAAAATACATAGGCCTGCATTGTCACACCATTATCAAATCAATAATATATCAATGTCAATACAAAACTAACATGACTCAATTTGCAAAAACTGTCAAAATTCACACTCTTCGTCAAAGCAGTGATGCCACTCTGAACGTAAAAACAAACAGGAAATGTTGTCATTGTTGCAACAATCAAAGTCATACGATTTGTCACACACGTTACCGCAGTGAAATTTGTTCTCCGCATTTGACCCGTCTCTCTTGGAGCAGTGAGCCTCAGCCAAGGAGCGGTGAGCTGCAGCCGTGCCATCATCATCATCATCTGAATCATTTGATTCCCCAATTCAACCCATTGATGCCGAGTGTCAAGCAGGGAGGCATTGGGTCCCATTTTTACAGTCTTTGGTATGACCCGGCCGGGGATCGAACCACAAGGCCACTGAGCCACTGGATCACATCAGATCCGTGTCAGAAAGCGTTACTATTGAGACAATGGCCGAAAACAAAACATAACCTATGTGTGTTCAAATGGATCCTTATTATTTGGTCACAAGCTGTAGTAAATACTTTTCATTGGTTCAACCATCTTATAAAACTCACAGACACAAAATTATACAAATATACCAGTAGTTCAAACTGCTGTTCGACAGTGTTCCGATGCCATGCCTTGTGAGCTTGTAGATCGGCAATTCTTTTGTAATTTCTGGTTTTCAACCTTTTTCATATCGTCGCAGTCCCGCCCCCTCGAGAGACCCGGAAAAGAAATCGCCGTACATTTTCCTCATAGGCATTTCTTGTAGTAGGCTATTTATTTAAAGACGGTTACGCCGCGGACAAAGCCAACTCGGATCGTGACAAATCATGACAATGAACACAATATTTCGGGCCGATCAAATCATTAGAAAGAAGAAAATAAAGGCAGGAGACGACACTATTTGTTTTGTTTTTCTTCTTATAAATTATTTGATCAGCCCCAAAACATTGTGTTCATTGTCATGATTTGTCACGATCGAAGTTGGCTTTGTCCGCGGCGTAACCGTCTTTAAATAAATACTTTAAGAAATGCCCATGGGAAAAATGCATTGATTTATTTCCTGGGCCACTCGTTGTTCTGAAAGGAGGGGGAGGGACTGCGACGCTCTATTGCATACAATATTGGGCTGTATTTTGCGTGTCTTAAGTACCAGGTCTTATTCCCTAACTTGAGTAAACTAAAGACCTGGAGGCATGATCAATGCTCTTTGGCCACTCAGAATAGCCAAATGGCATTGATCACGCCTCCAGGTCTTTAGTTTACTCAAGTTAGGGAATAAGACCTGGTACTTAAGACACGCAAAATACAGCCCAATATTTAGGGGGGGTAGTCCCTGCTTCGATCATCTTTCTCTTAGCTTGGCTTAGTTCATTATGCATGCATTGTTTTAACCTGTATAGTAATTAGTCATTTCCTATGAAAATAAATATATACATCTCACACAGTAAAATAGTATGTTCAGTGATATGTTTAAAATATACAGAAATCAATCAATGCAAAAGCGTTTGGACACTTTTGGACGGATCGGATAAACGTTGTCTCATGTGTCATGTGCCATGTACAGTACAAGTATCCAAAATATCCAAAATGTATAGGAAAACCTATAGTTCAAAAACCTTGTTTGTCCAAAACAAGGTCAACAACAAAATTGAATAAAGAACCTGATGTGTTCGGTGAACGAATATTCTCCAGCGGTTGCTCCATGCGCGCCCGCCCCTCTTGTCCAGGAAGCACGCTGGCTGGGTCAGGCTAATTTATGGGTTTCTGGTAGTCCGCTCATTCTGACCCCCTTTCCACCGGTTGGTTCCCAATGGGAACCGGTTCAGTTCTTTTCCACCGGTTGGTTCCCAATGGGAACCGGTTCAGTTCTTTTCCACCGGTTGGTTCCCAATGGGAACCGGTTCAGTTCTTTTCCACCGGTTGGTTCCCAGTGGGAACCGGTTCAGTTCTTTTCCACCGGTTGGTTCCCAATGGGAACCGGTTCAGTTCTTTTCCACCGGTTGGTTCCCAATGGGAACCGGTTCAGTTCTTTTCCACCGGTTGGTTCCCAATGGGAACCGGTTCAGTTCTTTTCCACCAGTTGGTTCCCAATGGGAACCGGTTCAGTTATTTTCCACCGGTTGGTTCCCCGTGGGAACCGGTTCAGTTCTTTTCCACCGGTTGGTTCCCAATGGGAACCGGTTCAGTTCTTTTCCACCGGTTGGTTCCCAGTGGGAACCGGTTCAGTTCTTTTCCACCGGTTGGTTCCCAATGGGAACCGGTTCAGTTCTTTTCCACCAGTTGGTTCCCAATGGGAACCGGTTCAGTTCTTTTCCACCGGTTGGTTCCCAGTGGGAACCGGTTCAGTTCTTTTCCACCGGTTGGTTCCCAGTGGGAACCGGTTCAGTTCTTTTCCACCAGTTGGTTCCCAGTGGGAACCGGTTCAGTTCTTTTTGGTTTTTAGTCCCAATGAGTCAGAGCTCCAACATTTGTGGGGAAAAACTAGACCTATATTAAATATGTTAAAATGTTTATATGATCAATACAAGTAAATTAATACATGATAACCCTTCCAACAGTAGTAGCTTTTTCATATTTTCGATTATTTTGCATATTTTCCTATACATAATGCCTCATTTGCATATTTAAACATATAAAATTTGTAATAGAATAAATCATTGTCTTCGTGTAAGTACTCAATTGGGGAAGTTTCATGGCGATAACAATTTAATATAGTTATGGTTTTGCTACACTCAATTCATAATTCATGTTCCAATTTTGGAGCTCTGGCTCATGGACTAAAGAACCAAAAAGAACTGAACCGGTTCCCATTGGGAACCAACCGGTGGAAAAGAACTGAACCGGTTCCCAATGGGGGAACCAACCAACCGGTGGAAAAGAACTGAACCGGTTCCCATTGGGAACCAACCGGTGGAAAAGAACTGAACCGGTTCCCATTGGGAACCAACCGGTGGAAAAGAACTGAACCGGTTCCCATTGGGAACCAACCGGTGGAAAAGAACTGAACCGGTTCCCATTGGGAACCAACCGGTGGAAAAGAACTGAACCGGTTTCCATTGGGAACCAACCGGTGGAAAATAACTGAACCGGTTCCCATTGGGAACCAACCGGTGGAAAATAACTGAACCGGTTCCCACTGGGAACCAACTGGTGGAAAAGAACTGAACCGGTTCCCATTGGGAACCAACCGGTGGAAAAGAACTGAACCGGTTTCCATTGGGAACCAACCGGTGGAAAAGAACTGAACCGGTTCCCATTGGGAACCAACCGGTGGAAAAGAACTGAACCGGTTCCCATTGGGAACCAACTGGTGGAAAAGAACTGAACCGGTTCCCATTGGGAACCAACCGGTGGAAAAGAACTGAACCGGTTCCCATTGGGAACCAACCGGTGGAAAAGAACTGAACCGGTTCCCATTGGGAACCAACCGGTGGAAAAGAACTGAACCGGTTCCCAATGGGGGAACCAACCGGTGGAAAATAACTGAACCGGTTCCCATTGGGAACCAACCGGTGGAAAAGGGGGCCTCTGTGTATCCGTGGCAATTTGTTTTAATGTTGACAAAAATGTCCACCACAAGCCATGGCGATGACTCCATGCAGGGCACCTCATTGTAGTCTATAGTTGAATGCTGTGCGATGTCATCCACAGGACAGGACAGGACAGGACAGGACAGGACAGGACAGGACAGGACAGGACAGGACAGGACAGGACAGGACAGGACAGGACAGGACAGGACAGGAGTACATGCTGTGAAAAGACCAGGAAAGCATTATTTTAAATCAGTGGTTTTCAACCCTTTTCTTATCAAGGGCCATTATTTATTTGGCATTTGAGTCACAGACCATTAACGACTGACATTTTTAGAATCTGATCTCAGGTCAGAATGGGGTTAATCAGACCAGTGTGTGTCCAGTGGAAACCTCGTATGAATCTGATCTCAGGTCAGAATGGGTTAAACCAGGGTTAGCCCCAATGTAATCTGCAGGGCATTCCATGTCCAATTATACTGTAGGTACATGTAGCTGTAGCTAGGTACAGTAGGGCCACAGAGGATAGAACAATTACAATTAATTACAATTATATATATTAAAGAAACTCTTAATCAATTAAAAACAACTCCAATATTTTATAGTACTTCAATCATAAATAATAATAATTAAAAATAAAAATCAATTCAAATAGACCTGATCGATCAAATAATCTGCAGATCTGCAAGCTCACAACGCGGAGCGAAGCGACCCGTACGAGTTTCTTTTATTCTCACTATAGTTCGTGTCCCGGGCAAGCGTCCAATTTCTCTCTCGGGTCTTGAGCTAAAATGTCTTGGGAAACAACGCTAGGTTAATCCCCCCCGCAAGTCACTTTATATATAGCTGCCATTTCCAACCTGTGGCCAGTTGGCAAAACTGGCCAAGTCTCTCTCTCTCTCTGTGTGTCCAAAAGCGTATCTTTTCTGTAATCGTGGTCTACAATAGTGTTGCATGTCTTTGTGAGCGGTGTCATGAGTCACACTTTGAAATGACATTAGTGAGCAGAAACACAACAAGGTGTGGTGGTGCAGCCAGGTGAGCTGACACTGTTGATAGCAGCACTGTTGGGACAGGGAAGTGGTGGAAAGTAAACAGTTTTACTGCCAGGAATGGTTTAATCCAGGTTTTTCTTTTTTTCTAAATTTTTATCCCACGATTTTGTAACCCAGTTTTTCTTATCACCCAGTGCCAATTATCTAATGTAATCCTGGGCGCTACACTTCCTCTGCCAACCTGGGGGGGCAGCGGACTGACCTCATGCCTCCTTCTATGCATGAGGAGTCCAAGCTGCTTCTTTTCACCTGACAGAGGGGAATTTCCCCGGCCGGACGTAGCGCGTGGAAGGGACACGTTATTCCGACCAGTTCCTTTCCCCTCCATCAGGGGATGCTTTCGTTTTGATGACGAAACCGGAAATCGTCACATGCTGTGGGCTGCTAGGGCTTCTGGGAAATTGAGGCCAATGCATGAATGAATGGGGTACAACGCCTCATGGAGACGGGTCTTGTGTGCGTCTTCCGGGTGCACCAAGATGGTGGATGGTGCGATCGGATCATAACAAACCGAGAAACCTTTTTTCGCTGGATCTTCGCGGATTAAAAGCCCAAATAATTCAGCGTATGCTCTAAAGGTAATACAACAATCTCGGCAGTGAAGGGCAAGGGGGGTTGATTAAAATGCGGGTTACGCGTTTAAAGCAGTCACACTGTTAAAGTACTTAAAGTGCAATTTTGAGGTGTTTGTAGTACTTTACTTGAGTATTTCCAATTTCCAATACATTTACTTTTACTCCACTACATCTCGGATCCAAATGTTGCACAGTACTTTTACTCCACTGTATTTATTTGAAAACTTTAGATACTATAGTTACTTTGTAGATTTTGATTATTATTACAAAACATACATTAACCACATCAGCCCGATATGCATTTGAAAATAGTAGATCTACAAGCTCACAATGCGTCGCGATGATCTTGTATTTTCAAAATATGTTTAAATACATTTGAAAACGTGAAATGGCACATTCTGCAAAATGGCCCAATTCCATTCCGCACCTTACTCACCGAGCCTTCACTGACTTAGGTGTGCGTCCATGTGAAGTCTGCGAGGGCTTGAGGGTTTTGTCCCATTCGTTTCACTAGAATGTGGAGCCCTTGCAGCCTCTCACCCTCACTCACAGCTGACAGGGCTTGAGGCGATTGGAATTGGGCCAATGGGTACTTTCTACATTTTGATGCGAATACCTTTGTACTTTTACTCAAGTACACGTTTGTCTGGACTTTTACTTGCAGCTCTATATTTCAAGCCTAATTACCCACCACTGGGACAGGGAGGGAGGCAGGGAGTGTTAACTCTGACAGTGCTGGGGAAAAATGCACCTCATGGGTATTTATCCTTAATTAAATTACTTTTCTTGACTTCTTCCTCTGGTGTGCCATCCTCCGTAGTAAAAGCCTTGCCGTACTTATGACCTAAATATACGGAAGAATATTGTGCTTTATTGAGCCATGCAGGCCCATAAGACAGGAGCCTATCTCCTGTTTCTGTATAGCATGAGGCAGCTTGATGTACCAGTCACTAACTTCCCCTACTGCCCCCCAGTTATAAACGCTATAATGCAAAAAAGCTCACTCTTAGCCCACTTTTGCCACTGTGTACCACCCAGTACCGTATTTTTAATTAAGCTGTTTCTTTTGATCAGGTATACCTGATGTATCAGATGTCCTGGTTGACTGTGTATGCGCCCCTGTTGTTCCTCATGGGTTTCTCCATTTGCACCTGCAAGACATCAACAGTTCAAAGGTCATTTTAACACACACACACGCACACGCACACGCACACACACACACACACACACACACACACACACACACACACACACACACACACACACACACACACACACACACACACACACACACACACACACACACACGCACACACACACACACACACGCACACACACACACACACACACACACACACACACACACACACACAAGAAAGCATGTTTTTAAAACAAGCTCACAATGTGTTGCAAGCTTGTATTTCGGCAATTTTTGCTACTTTTGTGAAGTCAAGACCTTCATCAGGACAGACACAATGTCCTGATGAAGGTCTAAACGACCGAAACGTCCACCCAATAAAGAGCAACATTTTAGGCAGGTGTCTGACACTAGTGCGCGGGACCCTTTCTTTGTTTTTCAAAGATACCCCTTTTTGACTACATTTCAATACAGCAAATGCATTGACAAATGCACAAACATATGTGTATTTGTACTGTTCAACAAAGTATATAGACTGTCCACCACACACCACACTACACTGACTCTGGGGTGTTTTCATATCTATAGACTGTCCACCACACTACACTACACTGACTCTGTCCACCACACTACACTACACTGACTCTGTCCACCACACCACACTACACTGACTCTGTCCACCACACCACACTACACTGACTCTGGGGTGTTTTCATATTTATAGACTGTCCACCACACCACACTACACTGACTCTGTCCACCACACCACACTACACTGACTCTGGGGTGTTTTCACATTAATAGACTGTCCACCACACTACACTACACTGGCTCTGGGGTGTTTTCATATTTATAGACTGTCCACCACACCACACTACACTGACTCTGGGGTGTTTTCATATTTATAGACTGTCCACCACACCACACTACACTGACTCTGTCCACCACACCACACTACACTGACTCTGGGGTGTTTTCATATTTATAGACTGTCCACCACACCACACTACACTGACTCTGTCCACCACACCACACTACACTGACTCTGTCCACCACACCACACTACACTGACTCTGTCCACCACACCACACTACACTGACTCTGGGGTGTTTTCATATTTATAGACTGTCCACCACACCACACTACACTGACTCTGGGGTGTTTTCATATTTATAGACTGTCCACCACACCACACTACACTGACTCTGTCCACCACACCACACCACACTGACTCTGGGGTGTTTTCATATTTATAGACTGTCCACCACACCACACTACACTGACTCTGGGGTGTTTTCACATTAATAGACTGTCCACCACACCACACTACACTGACTCTGGGGTGTTTTCATATTTATAGACTGTCCACCACACCACACCACACTGACTCTGGGGTGTTTTCATATTTATAGACTGTCCACCACACCACACTACACTGACTCTGGGGTGTTTTCACATTAATAGACTGTCCACCACACCACACTACACTGACTCTGGGGTGTTTTCATATTTATAGACTGTCCACCACACCACACTACACTGACTCTGGGGTGTTTTCATATTAATAGACTGTCCACCACACCACACTACACTGACTCTGGGGTGTTTTCATATTTATAGACTGTCCACCACACCACACTACACTGACTCTGGGGTGTTTTCATATTAATAGACTGTCCACCACACCACACTACACTGACTCTGTCCACCACACCACACTACACTGACTCTGGGGTGTTTTCATA
>NC_137868.1:4255842-4358342 GCF_963924005.1 Protomyctophum bolini | reverse complement strand
CAGTGCTATTGGCCGTGGAAGTTAAGGGAGTAGCACTGCTATTGGCCGTGGAAGTTAAGGGAGTAGCAGTGCTATTGGCTTTGGGAGTTGAGGGAGCAGCACTGCTATTGGCCGTTGGAGTTGAGGTGGTTGTCGCCGCGGTTTTATTGGAAGATCTGGCGTTTGCGGAAGGCGTTGCCGTAGTTACTGTGTAGGATGCTGTCGTCAGGGTTATGTTGGGAAAGGAGGAGATCAGTGTCAGTGCAAATGAGTCATTGTGAAGCAGCAAGCCCACAGCACATCTCCACAAGCTCAGTTGATACTGAGTATACATTATGTTGTGATACCATAAGTAATCTAAGCTCAGGTCAGAGTTTACATTCTATTGTGTTAATACTTACCATGTAAATAATCTAAAGTCAGCTCTGAGTTGTGTTTACTCACCATGTAAATAATCTAAGCTCAGGTCTAGCTCTCCAGACGAGTTGACATTTTGAGTCAACATGTTGTGAACGTCTTCCTCTGTGATGTTGGGGAGACCGAACCGCAACGTTGAATGTGCAATGACCGAGCCGTTACTGTAAAACACAAGAATACAATTGACTGAGTTGTTACTGTAAAACACAGAATACAATGATTGAGTTGTTACTGTAAAACACAGAATACAATGATTGAGTTGTTACTGTAAAACAGATAATACAATGACTGAGTTGTTACTGTAAAACAGATAATACAATGTTAAAGTTGTGGTAAGTGACATTGTTTTGTTATAAGAAATAAATGTTAAATAGCTCTATATTTTGAAAATAACCTTTGCTATGGATTTCAGTAACAGTGTTAAACACATTTCCCGCCAATCAACACTTAACTGCCAATGACGTCCACAGACGTGTTTTCTTTTATTGAACTAAGTTTGATCTCGCTCTTCATCACGATACGAATAGCCCACGGTTGCCTCCGTGTAAACAGATGTTTTTTAAATGACAGACAGACAGACAGACAGACAGACAGACAGACAGACAGACAGACAGACAGACAGACAGACAGACAGACAGACAGACAGACAGACAGACAGACAGAATTATGTAGTAATCTCTCACCTGAATGTCATGTCAGCCACACCTCTATACTGGACGGCACTTCCATCATAGATGTCATAGAACTGCACATAAAATGACACATAAAAAAAAGTCACTTAACTGACACGATGCAGGGGACATTATTAATTATTGAACTATTGAACATTCTACCACAGGTCGTTTCGAGGAAGCAATCTGATTGGTTGAAACAGCCTTCTAGCCGTGGGTTAAACCAGCACTGTTCATCACCTAATCAAAACAAATAATTCAGCTGTTCTCTTCTCCCAGAGCGCTAGCAAACCCGGTGGCTAGGCTAGCTAGTTTCTTGGGAAGGTTGTGGTCGTAGTGACTACATCTGTCATTAAAAATATATATTCTTTCAGCGATTTTAATAGTTTTAAGGGTAACTGTGGTAGAATTGCAATATTACACGAGAGGGTGTGGGTTAACATGATTATTGCCACTTCAGTGATGCTTGTGGAACTCGACTCGTCTCGTTCCTGACCGCATCACTGTCGTGGCAATAATCACGTTAACCCACACCCTCTCGTGTAATATTGCTTAATTGAACCACATGAACCCTATAGTGGGACTGTTCTGATAAGCCCCTGGTCTAGAAGCTTAAAGGGCCTTGCAAACAGAGAGCGATAAAACGCGCCTATACTGTAGTTCATTTTCAATGAGACCAGCTTTTTGCCCCGTCTCCGTCCGTCCATATGGCATGATTTTGGAGTGACGGTTGAGGGCATGGTGGCGGCGGTGGCTCAGGGGTAGAGAGGCTGGATGTTACCGCAAGGTTGCCAGTTCGAACCCTGTGGGCTCCTCCAGAGTTAGTGTCGAAGTGTCCTCGAGCAAGACACTGAACCCCATAATTGCTCCTGATGTGCAGGTTGGAGCCTTGCATGGTTTCCGCCGCCATCGGTGATGTATGAATGCGTGTGTGAACGGGTGAATGTAATGCACAATCTATGTAAAGCACCTTGGATAAAGGCGCTATATAAATGCACCATTCACCATGACTGGGGGTTATTTGCTGCTACTATCGTTACTTCTTTTTTTTTTTTACGGTGTACTACTCCTTTAAGCATTTTGATTGTTGCGATCATCTATCATTAATCACAATACCTGTCACCTGTGACGCATGAAATGTTTTAGGTGTGTGTGTGATAGCTTTATCATTCACGTCCGAAGGCTTGGGTGTGATTAGGTCAACAGTCTTGGAGGCAGCAGTCAGTGTATTGTGTAATGATGCAAAGTTAGTTTTTTGTTATAGCCATCACGGTCAGTACAAAAGCAGGTTAATTCTATCAGTCACTGTGAAACAAACGTTAGAATGTTCAGTTCTCGACGAGAAAAGGAGCTCCTCTCTCGATGATTGTACGAAAGAAATACTATTTGACACGTGTTGAATTAAGCACTATATTATTGCAACGGGTTTGTGGTATTTAGGCTGTTGGGGACATAAAGTTAAACAAGCCCCCTGCACGGCCGACACCCTATAGGTCAGCGGCTCTCAACGTTTTTGGCTGGGGACCCCCCGGAAAAAGCTTTGGCCATGCATGTCTCGAAGGGATGAATGTAATACAGTGCACTATATGATGGAGGGGAAAGGAACTGGTTGGAATAAGGTGTTCCTTCCACGCGCTATACGTCCAACCAGGGAAACTCCCCCCTGTCAGGTTGTAAAGGAGCAACTTGGACACTCAGGCATGAAGGAAGCATGAGTTCAAGTCCGTTGCTCTCCTCTTGTCCCCCATATATGGGGACTAGGTTGGTCTCCCCTTGTCCCCCATATATGGGGACTAGGTTGGTCTCCCCTTGTCCCCCATATATGGGGACTAGGTTGCTCTCCCCTTGTCCCCCATATATGGGGACTAGGTTGGTCTCCCCTTGTCCCCCATATATGGGGACTAGGTTGGTCTCCCCTTGTCCCCCATATATGGGGACTAGGTTGCTCTCCCCTTGTCCCCCATATATGGGGACTAGGTTGGCGGAGGGTGTGTAGAGCCCAGGATCACTTTAGATGATTGACACAGGGATGAAAAATGGGTTACAAAATCGTGGGATAAATAAATAAATAAAATACAGTGCACTATATACATCTATGTAAAGCGCCTTGGATAAAAGGCGCTATATAAAACGCAGCGTTTACTTTGAGCTGAATCGATGCTTTGTATACAGTACGTAGCCTACTGTACGTACCATGAGGTCCACTTGCTTCCTCAGCTGGGCGTAGCGCGTGGAGGTGTGGTCTGCCAGGGAGCGGCTGTACAGGACGTTGGTGATCCTGATGCTCAGGAGAAACCTCGCCTCTGGACCCACGGCAGCCGCCGCTGCGTCACCCCCGTCGACACCGAGCGATGCTGGTGGTGACCGCCGGGCCTCTGGAACGACCGTGGTGACATAAACCAGCACTGTGGCACACGCGCGCGCGCGCACACACGCACACACACACACACACACACACACACACACACACACACACACACACACACACACACACACACACACACACACACACACACACACACACACACACACACACACACACACACACACACACACACACACACACACACACACACACACACACACACACACACACACACACACACACACACACACACACACACACACATTTATCCCATTCTGACCTGAGATCAGATTCTAAAAAAATGTCTTCTACATCCTGACAGTTTTCTGAAAAAGCTATGTTTCTATGTCAGTCGTTTTTTTCGATTTTCTTTCGATTTTTCAAAAATAGCAGACCTACAAGCTCGTAGCGCGCCACTCGGTGGCGCGCTATGAGCTTGTAGATCTGCTATGTAGATCTGCTATGTAGATCTGCTATTTCAATAGCTATAGCATAACATAATGGTAACACCAAAAGGGGTATCCCGCCCAGAATGGGTTATTCATGTCCACACTGTCAGCAGCACATCCAACGCTATAGGGTGGCAGGGTGTAGGCTCACACAACCTCAGCCTGATAAAAGTCCTAGAAAGTCCAATATCTCCCCCGAGCTATAATTAATTATGGGGAATTCCTTCATAGGCTTTATAGTGATTAAGATGTTGGCTATTTCCACTCGGGCATTAAAGGGACACTTCACCCTTTTTGCAAAAACATATATGTTAATGACGTTTAGGAGCTTTAGAACACTTTCCTGGGGGTCTTTATGTGTGTAATATGTGGTTTTAGATATTTTAGATTGTAGCAGTGAGCCTGTTGTCTCTGATGTCATGGACACTGGGCTCACTTCCTTCCTGGACTACATGTTGTCTCAGTAAGACAGATCTCCCCCCTATCCACAAGGAGGAGCAGAGCACCAAAGAATTATGGGAATTGTAGTCCAGGAAGGTAGTGAGACCCGTGTCCATGACATCAGAGACACTGGGCTCACTGCTACAATCTAAAAAAAGCTAAAACCACATATTATTACACACATAAAGACCCCCAGGAAAGTGTTCTAAAGCTTCTAAACGTCATTAACATATATGTTTTTGCAAAAAGGGTGAAGTGTCCCTTTAAGACAAACATTAAAAGACATTCATAGACCTGGCTGTGACACATATGACATCATATCTGAAAGACAGACGTTGGAGGGGCTGGTGGTGGCGCCGCTCAAAAAACACATTATGGAATGAATGAATGAATGAATGGATGAACTATTTGTTTTACATTAATTTTATATATCAATGTTTATTTGGGAGGGAGCGCAGATTAGGCCTAATGAGCACAGCACAATCTGCTGTGTAAATACACCAGATTTAGCAAGCATGCTACCG
Organism: Protomyctophum bolini; assembly: GCF_963924005.1. Lineage (NCBI taxonomy): Eukaryota > Metazoa > Chordata > Actinopteri > Myctophiformes > Myctophidae > Protomyctophum > Protomyctophum bolini. The sequence continues at coordinate 4,353,496 of NC_137868.1, read as the reverse complement.
GTAGTTTCCATCCCTACTAGAAGGAATCTATCAGGGCTTACTGCTGAGAATAGATTACATTCACGTATTCTTACGTTTTTTAAGAAATGTATTAATGGACAAAAAAAACCACGGTATTTCTTTGAACAGGTAGCACATGTAAGAGACGAACATAACCATATGACTAGACAAGCCAGTTCGGGTGTTTTGGTGGAACTTAAAACCAAGAACAAATATTCTTAAATCTTATTATTATCTATAGAGCAGTAATAGGTTGGAATGCACTACCAAAGTGTATAACCAATACAAATACAAAATTCATCTTTAAAATCAAGTTAAAAGAACACCTTATGTAAACCATATAACTGCAGTAACCCTGGGAAAATAATAATTAAAATGTATAATTTGTTGAAAGTGATTTTTTGCTATGTTTTTCTTTTCTTTTTTTTCTTTTTCTCCTATGTTTTTCAGAAGACTATTGAGATAAAAATATATATCACTCGGTGCCGCACTACGAGGTCTGCTATTTATTTATTTTTCGTGAAAATGTGGCACAAATTTTGAATATATATATTCTTTCAGAGCGAACATTTTTAAATCAAATCTTTGCTTCTGGGGTGGTCCCTGGAACGACATATTTTCAGATGGGGGTCGGCAGCCAAATAAATATAATTCTGGGGGTCCTTGACATGAAATATTGACAACCACTGACGCATAGAAACATAGGGTTTTCAGAAGAAAACTGTCATGATTTAGAAGACATTTTGTAGAATCAGATGTCAGTCCTAAATGGGTTAACACTATTTAAAAAAAATTGTTAAAAAAAATTCAAACAGAAACGGTTTGGGGGCACATAAGGTTTCCACCCGACAGAAATTATAACAATGACGTTCAAAGCTCTGGGTTTTGAATGTCGTGAGCAGACGAGATCACGTTTATGTTCAAGGACACAGAGGCTGTCACAGCAGCAAGACATGCATGTCCTACACAGTTCAGACTAGACGCCTCGTCCACAATTCAGTGTTCATTCTGATGACTAAATAGGACTAAAACTAAAGCGTGTGCTATTCAAAAGACTAAGACAAAATCAGGATTTGCTGTCAAAATCTGCACTGGTCCACATGATATCAAGTGACAAGTCAACGATAGAAAGAATAGACAGACAGACACACATCACAATAGAAGAGGAGAGATCAACAGGAGAAGAAAATAGAAAACTTATGATAGGAAGCATACATTAACCAGCATATTGACAGACAGACAGACAGACAGACAGACAGACAGACAGACAGACAGACAGACAGACAGAACAGAACAGAACAGAAGTGAAGTTTAGTATTCAATAGGACGTATTATTTTACCTGTGGTGAAAGCAAGCACAATCCCAGCTCGGACGAACCTCCGCCCCATGGTGTGTGTGTGTGTGTGTGTGTGTGTGTGCCCGTGTGTGTGTGCCCGTGTGTGTGCCCGTGTGCGTGCGTCCCGTGTGTGTGTCTCAGAAGAATAGAAATCCCAACAATGGCGCGTCTGTGTCTAACGGAAACTGACAACTGACTCCATTTGAGAGAAAGACTCCTTTATCCCCCCCCCACCCCCCCACCCCTCCCCTCAGACAGGTGAAGGGATGCAGGGGAGGAGTCCAGGTTCATGGGCAGGCCCCCCCCCCCCCCCCCTCAGACAGGTGAAGGGATGGAGGGGAGGAGTCCAGGTTCATGGGCAGGGCCGGCCGAGAGGTAGTGGTTATACTATGTCCAAGAAAGTAACTAAGTACACGTAGCGCGTACTCAAGTATTGCTTCTCAAGTATAGGCCTACAATGTCACCTTTACTTGAGTTTCTCTTTTTTTCCAGTACTTTTTTTTAATACTTCTACTCCACTACATCTCAGAGACAAATACTCCACTTCAATGTCCTAAGAACTTTGTTTAGTTACCTTGTAGATTTAGATGATTATTACATGACATACATTAAGCAATCACAAAGCCCTATTTGTCTATTCAAAAGGGAACAAAATTAAAAGAAAATCGACCCATTTGACAATGCCAATACTTTGTATGCTTCTACCCCAATAAACGTTGTGTAATTGTCACAGATGATTTATTTTCTACGTTGTGCTATTGCTTAGCCATTGTGTTATACTTCAGCTTTTGAAAAATAGCAGATCTACAAGCTCGTAGTGCAGCACAGAGTGCCGCGCTGCAAGCTTGTACGTAGGTCTGCTATTTTTGAAATAATCGTGAAAATGTGGCGCAATTTCTTTGAATATATATTCTTTCACAGCAAATGTTTTTAACGCATCTTTGCGTCTACTCTGGGGGGGGGGGGGGGGTCCCTGGAACAACATATTTTTAGATGGGGGTCTGCGGCCATTTACATATCATTTTTGGGGTCCTTGACATGGGAATGTTTGAGAACCACTGACAGGTTTAGTAGAATCGTTCTCAGGTCAAAATAGTGGTGCTGTCTAGTCTAGTGAACAGGGATAAGAGTTATACTGTAGGCTGGGCAGCAGATCCTGCCCTGTTTCTTATCAACATTACGTCATGTTCGACTATATAATATCTTGGCAACTGCATTCAAGTATTAATGCAATTTCAAATTTCAAAGATTTAGAATGTTGCGTGTCTCTCTCTCTCTCTCTCTCTCTCACGCAACCACGCACATAGAGTAAACACACGCACGCACACACGGCCGCGCACATGCATGCACACACACACACACACAAACAAACATGCGCACAGCCACGCACACGCATGCACGCACACTTCATCAGTTGGACTTGCCATTTAGTGTTTTCAGTTGTCCTCGGTGTGTGCACTCGATCGGTACATGTCCACCTGCGGTCACCGTGCCTAAAGTGGAGGAGACTTGCATTTACAAAGAAAAAGCATAAATTGAGTGCCAAATGGAGTGTCAAAGTGAGTTTAACGTTTCAATCAGAAATCAGGACTTTTCTGTTTGGATGAAGGTCTAATCGACACAAACGTCGACCCCAACAAAGAGCAACATTTTGGCAAGTGTCTGACAGTGTGCGCCTGTGCGGGACCCTTTCTTTGTTTTTCAAAGATACCCTTTTTAAGTATGCTCTATTGCCCTACGCGCCCGTCACTATAGCCTTCTGAGGTGTGCATCGGCCTTTTGCTAAAATGTGTTGAAATGTAGGACGTACACTGTGGCAGTATAGCAAGGAAGTACAGGGTACTGATTTAAAGTCATTGATTTGTTGGTTGTAGCAAAGCTTTGGTGTGTGTGTGTGTGTGTGTGTGTGTGTGTGTGTGTGTGTGTGTGTGTGTGTGTGTCTTGTGTTTGTCATTGGGATTTGGGATTGTAATCACTGCACTAGCAGGGGTGCTTAATACAGGCGTCAGGATGGATGGGTGTGACCTCGACTATTTGCGGAGGGAGATAACCGCTGTGAGTGCATGTGTGTGAGTAGGTGTGTGTGTGTGTGTGTGTGTGTGTGTGTGTGTGTGTGTGTGTGTGTCTGTGTGACTGTGTGTGTGTGTGTGTGTGTGTGTGTGGCCAATTATTTGGCATCTCATTTTGGTCTCCCTCCTAATTCCAACCGGAATTAGGAGGGCAACAGGCCAACAGCACGCGCAGTCACGCACCAAGGCCTGCCCTGCTCGATCCTGATTGGAGGAAGGCCCCCTCTATCCTGATTGGATGAAGGCTTTCTCACCCACCGCCAAAAGCCGAAACTAGTTTTTTTCTTTTTCTTTTTTACCCCTGTGGTTCACTGGGGATAGGGAGGAACTCCTTATATGGTCAGCACACTCTATAGAAGGGAGGATTATCACACAAAAAATACAATTAAAAGTGATATTTGAATTAAGTTAAATCACGGAATATACCTTTAAGCCCCTGAGGCAGATTCTACAAAAAAATATCTTCTAAATCATGACAGTTTTCTGAAATAACTGCTCAAATGTTGTCATACCAAGGACCACCCAAAATGGTATGTATTCGAACGCGGCGCCCCGTCTCAAAATATTTTGTTCCAGGGACCTGATCAGTAAGCAAAGATTTGAGTTAAAAATGCTCTTTTTAAAATACAGATATATTCAGATTTGCACACATTTTCAAGATAAAACAAATAAAAACAGATTTAAAAACTAGAATAAAATGTTAGGGAGAAGTAGAACAAAAAGACTAGCATGCAACCAAGTGTCAAATTATGGCACTTGGTTGAAATCACTGAAATCGTCAAGGCTTGCCAAAAATATACTTTTGTCGACAAAATCAACTATACTACTATAATCCTATATTATTTAGTCGACTAAAACAAGACTAAAACATCTTTTCAGATGAGGGTCGGCGGCCAAATACATATATGCTTGAGGGTCCTTGAGATAATAAATGTTTGAGAACGACTGACACAGAAACATGAGGTTTTTCAGAAAATTTAGAAGACATTTGTAAAAATCGACCTCAGGCCTAAATTAGTTCTTACTATACTGTCCATATTTGTGATCTGCAATAAATGGTTACGTAAAAACAAATAATAGGAAGCGACACAGAGGCCCTTTTTCTGTTACTTATTATACAAGTAGATATATGTATCCCAACACAACACACAGCACACCAAGCGAACCCTGGAACAGGGCAGTGTTGTTTTCGTCGACTAAAACTGAGACGAAAAATGTTCGTTGACTACCTATTTTCACTGACAAAAACAAATGGAAACTAAATGAAAACTAAGCTACGATGACTAAAACTAAGACTAAATATATTGACAATTTCGTCGACAAATAAAAACTAGACTAAAATGTTAGGAAGGGACTAGGGATGCAGGGATTTTCAACTGATTTTGAACCAGGGACCACCACCCTGACTGAGAATCAACCTAGGGGACCACTGTTGTGTTCCCCTTAACAGCCATTATGTATTCTTCTATTATTATATTGGTTAAATTGGCACATTTCCTAATAATGGTGACTCAACCAGTCAATCCCGTACAGTGTACGGGGGGCGTACACTTTCCCGTACAAGTCAACTTACTTTCCAGTAAATGACAACATTGACGTGTCAGTTATACAGTCACCTATTTGTGCAAATAAAGGCACTTGTCACAGCATCAGAGCCCACAGTGTGCGAGCGTCTCTGAGCGTATACTAGGCTTACTCGCCGCTCGGCACCTGCCCAAGTTCGGGTTGGATGTGCATGTTTTTGTACTTTTTTCGTGTAACATTGACATTGTCATCATACGTCACCAGGTCATTTAGTGCACTCTGTTTCGCAACTTTGCATGGTCAGGGCACACATGCAATACCTTCACGGACCACCAGTGGTCCACGGACCACCTGTTGAAAACCTCTGGACTAGTGGACAAGAGATCCAGTATCCAGTAGTCATTTTACACTTGGTTGCATGCTGAAAAAAGCTGATCTACAAGCTCACAACGCGTCGCGTCGCGACACGTTGTGAGCTTGTAGATCGGCTATTTTCAGCAAGTGTAAAAACACTCATTACAACGGCATCAAGACTCGCCAAAATACATTTTAGTCGACTAAATCAACTGTAGATTTAGTCGACTAAAACTAGACTAACACTAAGACATTTCCAGGTGACTACAATGTGACTAAAACTAAATGAAGTTTCAGTCCAAAGACTATATGACTAAACTAAAATAGAAATTTGCTGCCAAAAACAACCCTGGAACAGGGGAGAGGCTGCAGGCGTCTGAGAGGCTGGCGTCTGTATCCCATTTAACACAATGCACATCAATTAACTGGTGAAATGAACAAACGGTCAACATCAATCATACAAATGACATTTAATTCCCCACTTAATAAAACAATAACACCACGACAGAACAATAGAACGTGTTTGCGTGTGTTTGTGTCGCGAACATATTTGATACAGATTGAAATCAAAACGAACGTGTACCAAGTACAGAACCAACTCTAACTGCATAGAAGGTTTAGAAGTGGCTGTTTACCCAATAACACCTCTACCCCGCCCCCATAGCCAAAAGCTTCTTATCCAAACAATCGTCCCCTCAAATAAATAAAATGTTCTTATCCAAACACCATACCCCCCCCCCCCCAACAAAATAAATAAAATGGTTCTTATCTGAACTCTATAGCCTGCCCCCCCCCCCCCCCCCCATTAACTAAGGATAATAAAATAATACAAATAATATAGAATTATAATAAAAAGGTGCTTCACCTCAACTCTCTACAACCTCTCTGGCCTTAATTGAACTCAGGTTGATTCGCCATGTCTCACACACACACACACACACACACACACACACACACACACACACACACACACACACACACACACACACACACACACACACACACACACACACACACACACACACACACACACACACACACACACACACACACACACACACTACGTGTCTCACATCACAACGTCGTGTGATTGGAAGTGCTGTGTGTGACACAGTAAACAAGGACGTGAATTTAGTCTCACGTATATCTTTGTCTCGCGTAGCCAGACTAACTATTCCACAATCTCCGAATGCTATACTGTATATACAGTATATAGACTAGTCTGGAACTACAACCTCCACACATCTGAGTACGGACGGACGCGGCCATTTCCGTTCACAAAAATATATTTTTAAAATATCTTATCTTCATTTCTGCAGCAAAGCTATTTTAATGCTTAACCCATTCTGGTGTTAGCATCATGTTATGCTTTAGCTATTGAAAAATAGCAGATCTACAGGTAGGTCTGCTATTTTTGAAAAATCGAAGAACGACTGACATTTTTAGAGTCTGATCTCAGGTCAGAATTGGTTAATCAGACCAGTGTGTGTCCAGTGGAAACCTCGTATGAATCTGATCTCAGGTCAGAATGGGTTAAGATGATTTTGATTCATAGGCGGATGCATTTGCGCGATTGTCAAGGCGTAACGGTAGTGGGGAGAAGGAGGAGGAGGAGGCGGCTCCACTTCCACTTGAAGAGCTTCCGTTGTTCCAGACTGTATGACAGACAGTCTGTATCAATGTATCTATGTCTGTATCTATGTTCCAGACTGTATGACAGACAGTCTGTATCTATGTCTGTATCTATATGTTCCAGACTGTATGACAGAGTGGAGGCATTATGATCAGAGCTTCCGTTGCTCCAGACTGTATGACAGTCTGTATCTATGTTCCAGACTGTATGACAGTCTGTATCTATGTTCCAGACTGTATGACTGTATGACAGTCTGTATCTATGTTCCAGACTGTATGACAGAGTGGAGGCATTATGATCAGAGCTTCCGTTGCTCCAGACTGTATAACAGTCTGTATCTATGTTCCAGACTGTATGACAGTCTGTATCTATGTTCCAGACTGTATATGACAGAGTGGAGGCATTATTCTGGACATTGTGGGAGGAGGACACAGTCTGGCCAGTTGGCGAGACCACTCGCGTATCTCCGTGGTAATAACGGTGCTTCCTCGCTTGGTTTTCCCAACCAATCCGAGTACGTGATGTTTTATGACGCCGTCCCGCCGTCTGTGGGAGGTCCTCCATGACACATTTTTGTCAGGATATCGACCTTAAAGGCAGTAATTGATTTGTTGGGGGGGGGGGGGGGTATTATTATTACTATTATATAACGATATTGTTATCCGATCCGAGTACGTGATATTTTAGGCCACGTCACGCCGTCTGTGAAGACAGCCTCTGACGCTTCAAGGCAGTACATTGATTCTTATAATGTTTTGGTTAAAGCTCTACATGTGGTAGTCATTGCTATGTACTGTAGACTGTTTGTTCAGTAACACAGACAGGGGTCTCCCCATCTCTTTACTGTACTGTAGACGGTTTGTTCAGTAACACAGACAAGGGTCTCTCCATCTCTTTACTGTACTGTAGACTGTTTGTTCAGTATAACACAGACAGGGGTCTCCCCATCTCTTTACTGTACTGTAGACTGTTTGTTCAGTAACACAGACAAGGGTCTCTCCATCTCTTTACTGTACTGTAGACTGTTTGTTCAGTAACACAGACAGGGGTCTCCCCATCTCTTTACTGTACTACTGTAGACTGTTTGTTCAGTAACACAGACAGGGGTCTCCCCATCTCTTTACTGTACTACTGTAGACTGTTTGTTCAGTAACACAGACAGGGGTCTCTCCATCTCTTTACTGTACTGTAGACTGTTTGTTCAGTAACACAGACAGGGGTCTCCCCATCTCTTTACTGTACTACTGTAGACTGTTTGTTCAGTAACACAGACAGGGGTCTCCCCATCTCTTTACTGTACTGTAGACGGTTTGTTCAGTAACACAGACAGGGGTCTCCCCATCTCTTTACTGTACTGTAGACTGTTTGTTCAGTAACACAGACAGGGGTCTCCCCATCTCTTTACTGTACTGTAGACTGTTTGTTCAGTAACACAGACAGGGGTCTCCCCATCTCTTTACTAAACAGAAAATGTATCAGCTTCAATTTGATATCTGTTTATTTTTTCTTTAACTCTTTAACCCTAATACAATTTAACTTTTCCTGTATCCTGTGTGACTTCTCCCTCCTGATTGGATGAAATCAGTATCCTGAACACATATATATATATATATATATATATATATATATATATATATATATAATTATATATACATACATACTGTATATATATATTTATATATTTCTTTTTTTTTCTGTTCGTTAAAGAGAGACACTATTTTTAAAATACTTCAAGAGACATGGAGGGAGACCCCCGTTATTAAACAAACACTCCATCAATGATTACCATCACCAAATAGAGCTATACTAACAACAACAGTAACAACAACAAAAATTATATATAAAAAGAATATATATATTAACGCATCCCAGACATAAAAGGGTGCTTACTCCAGCATAAAGTAGTCCTGGAAGTGTGCAGGGGGACACCGCGATCTCTTCCTGGCCCTCTGGGGTTCAGGGGCCTCAGCGGGAGTGGGGGGTCCCCTCTTCCTGGCCCTCTGGGGTTCCAGGGTCCCGGTGGGAGTGGAGGGTCTCCCCATGGGGGTCTCCTCTTCTCGGCTGCTCCGGGGGGTCCCGTACGGTAGCCGTCGCTCCGCGTGTCCCTTACTGTGATGACAATTGGAAAAGGAAAACATACAACAGAAGGTATTATTATTATGGTACATCAGTGAGGAGGACGCTCACATAATTATCCTTATAGTCAGTGGTTCTCAACCAAGAGGTCCGGGAACCACCGGTGGTTCCGCAGCTAAATGACGGAGAGTCGGTAACCAAATGGATCCTTTAACTCTTGAGAGCGCAAAATTAAACCAAAGAATGGGACCAAAGAATATTAGTATTATAAGAAACCCTCCCCCCCACCACCCCCCTCAGCAGGTGGATCTGCGAGGCCGTGCTTAAATGTTCTTAAAATAGAAAAGATAAGTTGCACACTGTGGGAATCTACTGATAAGTTTGTTGCAGCTTGGCAGCCTTTTCTCTCCTATGTAGAATTACTGACTGACTATGCATCTTAATGGCTAATAATTGTTACATATATTTTTACATTGTAAACATAGCATTATATTATTAACTTAATTTTAAGTTAATGTGTGTGTTGTGTTTTTTTAAACATAATTTTAACATTGAATCGTGACGTTTAAAGGCAGTAAATTGATTATTATAATCTTTTGGTTAAAGCTCTATATATTGCTATGTACTGCAGACTGTTTGTTCAGTAACACAGACCCCATCTCTTTACTAAACAGTAACACAGACAGGGGTCTCCCCATCTCTTTACTAAACAGTAACACAGACAGGGGTCTCCCCATCTCTTTACTAAACAGTAACACAGACAGGGGTCTCCCCATCTCTATACTAAACAGTAACACAGACAGGGGTCTCCCCATCTCTTTACTAAACAGTAACACAGACAGGGGTCTCCCCATCTCTATACTAAACAGTAACACAGACAGGGGTCTCCCCATCTCTTTACTAAACAGTAACACAGACAGGGGTCTCCCCATCTCTTTACTAAACAGTAACACAGACAGGGGTCTCCCCATCTCTTTACTAAACAGTAACACAGACAGGGGTCTCCCCATCTCTTTACTAAACAGTAACACAGACAGGGGTCTCCCCATCTCTTTACTAAACAGTAACACAGACAGGGGTCTCCCCATCTCTATACTAAACAGTAACACAGACAGGGGTCTCCCCATCTCTTTACTAAACAGTAACACAGACAGGGGTCTCCCCATCTCTTTACTAAACAGTAACACAGACAGGGGTCTCCCCATCTCTTTACTAAACAGTAACACAGACAGGGGTCTCCCCATCTCTTTACTAAACAGTAACACAGACAGGGGTCTCCCCATCTCTATACTAAACAGTAACACAGACAGGGGTCTCCCCATCTCTATACTAAACAGTAACACAGACAGGGGTCTCCCTATCTCTATACTAAACAGTAACACAGACAGGGGTCTCCCCATCTCTTTACTAAACAGTAACACAGACAGGGGTCTCCCCATCTCTTTACTAAACAGTAACACAGACAGGGGTCTCCCCATCTCTATACTAAACAGTAACACAGACAGGGGTCTCCCTATCTCTATACTAAACAGTAACACAGACAGGGGTCTCCCCATCTCTTTACTAAACAGTAACACAGACAGGGGTCTCCCCATCTCTTTACTAAACAGTAACACAGACAGGGGTCTCCCCATCTCTATACTAAACAGTAACACAGACAGGGGTCTCCCCATCTCTATACTAAACAGTAACACAGACAGGGGTCTCCCTATCTCTATACTAAACAGTAACACAGACAGGGGTCTCCCCATCTCTTTACTAAACAGAACATTTATCAGCTTCAATTTGATCTCTTGATGTCTTAACTTTAACCCTAATACAATTTAACTTTTCCTGTATCCTGTGTGACTTCTCCCTCCTGATTGGATGAAATCAGTATCCTGAACATAAATATATACATACATACTGTATATATATATATATATATATATATATATATATATATATATATATATACACACCGGTATATACATACATACTGTATATATATTTATATATTTCTTTTTTTCTGTTCGTTAAAGAGAGACACTATTTGTAAAATACTTCAAGAGACATGGAGATCCCCGTTATTATACAAACACTCCATCAATGATTACCATCACCAAATAGAGCTATACTAACAACAACAATATTATATGTAAAAAGAATATATATATTAACGCATCCCAGACATAAAAGGGTGCTTACTCCAGCATAAAGTAGTCCTGGAAGTGTGCAGGGGGACACCGCGATCTCTTCCTGGTCCTCTGGGGTTCAGGGGAGGGTCTCCGCTTCCTGGCCCTCTGGGGTTCAGGGGCCTCAGCGGGAGTGGGGGGTCCCCTCTTCCTGGCGCTCTGGGGTTCCAGGGTCCCGGTGGGAGTGGAGGGTCTCCCCATGGGGGTCTCCTCTTCTCGGCTGCTCCGGGGGGTCCCGTACGGTAGCCGCCGCTCCGCGTGTCCCTTACTGTGATGACAATTGGAAAAGGAAAACATACAACAGAAGGTATTATTATTATGGTACATCAGTGAGGAGGACGCTCACATAATTATCCTTATAGTCAGTGGTTCTCAACCAAGAGGTCCGGGAACCACCGGTGGTTCCGCAGCTAAATGACGGAGAGTCGGTAACCAAATGGATCCTTTAACTCTTGAGAGCGCAAAATTAAACCAAAGAATGGGACCAAAGAATATTAGTATTATAAGAAAACCTCCCCCCCACCACCCCCCTCAGCAGGTGGATCTGCGAGGCTGTGCTTAAATGTTCTTAAAATAGAAAAGATAAGTTGCACACTGTGGGAATCTACTGATAAGTTTGTTGCAGCTTGGCAGCCTTTTCTCTCCTATGTAGAATTACTGACTGACTATGCATCTTAATGGCTAATAATTGTTACATTTATTTTTAAATTGTAAACATATATTGTTATCATTGTCAATAAGGGTGGGCAAATATCGCGATGATTAATGCCACGATTTTAACATTGAATCGTGAAGTTTGAATCTTGATTTTGAGACCGACTGACTGGCTGACTGAAGTGTATATAAGTCTATATTGTTTTTAATTGCTTTAAAATGTTAGTATAAAAAAAGCAAAGTAACTTGGGGGCAAAATCGCAATAGCTAATCGCAATACAATTAAGAATCTCAAATAATATTCTTATACATTCTTGTCGCGCGTACCTGTACCGGCAGGGTTGTAGGGGAGGGGAGGCGTTGGGAGGGAGGGAGGGAGTGAGAGGACCTATTCCTCCGTCATATTCATTTCTGTCACTACACCTTTAACCCATTCTGACCTGAGATCAGATTCACACGAGGTTTCCACTGGGGACACACTGGTCTGATTAACCCATTCTGACCCGAGATCAGATTCTAAAAATGTCAAGTCGTTCTTCGATTTTTCAAAAATAGCAGACCTACAAGCTCATAGCGCGCCACTCGGTGGCGCGCTATGAGCTTGTAGATCTGCTATTTTTCAATAGGTAAAGCATAACATGATGCTAACACCAAAATGGGTGCCCGGTCAGAATGGGTTAAAAAAGAAATTGTGAGCTTGTAGACCGGCTATTTGAAGTATTTTACAAATAGTAAAAAATAGTGGTAAAGCCTAAAGGTTTCGGCATAAGGGTTAAAATGTAAGATATTATGGCCCTGCTTCTCTCATTCCTGAAAGCCTGAAGCATTCCAAGTATTAGTGTATTTTACACTAATATGACAGGCTGAAACCATAGAATCTATTTAGCTTTTAGACAGACTACACAATATCCATACGGTGAATAGATCCTTGACCTGCAGATCTTTTTGAAGAAACTAACTTGTGAAATGATCTTTGAATGACGCAACACTGCCTGACAGATACTCTGCCGTTACAAATAAGAAATAACTAAATGTAACTTTTACACTGTCTGACGTTATTTGTCAGTGGAGAAAATAAAAGCAGAACTTTAGACAAGAGCATGGACAACAGAAAACATTTACAAGTGGTATTATGTGTGATGAATAAATATCTATTTTTGATATTTAACTGAACATCTGAAGGCATTCCCAGCACTCCAGTAAAAACAACCCTACTACATGTATTTGAATAACGACAGCTGATTACATGAAACATGTTCTCAGCCACTCGTCTCAGGGCCAGTATCATTACAACGCGGCGGCGTCCAGTTGCACATTAACCCATTTTGCACGGGAACCCATGCTTTAGCTATTGAAAAATTAGCAGATCCACAAGCTCATAGCGCGCCACCGAGTGGCGCGCTACGAGCTTGTAGGTCTGCTATTTTTGAAAAATCGAAGAACGGCTGACACAGAAACTTAGCTTTTTCAGAAAACCGTCAGGATTTATAGGAGACAATTTTAGAATCTGATCTCGGGTCAGAATGAAAACTGTTGGGGATGTAGGAGACATTTTTAGAATCTGATCTCAGGTCAGAATGGGTTAACTTTCCACAGGGTACAGTTTTGGGGGCATAAAAAGGGATGACACGAGTCACCCAACAGTCTCTCTGTTCAGTCAGAATGAAGGGCTACGGTACTGGTGCTGCTGCTGCACTGCTGCTTCTACTGCTGGGCCTGTCCGAGGCCTACGGGGCGGCTCGGCTTGAACCAGCCACCCTCGTACAACAACCCGACCACTGCGGCGAGCTGAAGGAGGTCAGGGACATGGTGGTCGAACAGAGAGAGAGGCTGCGGAACGTGGAGGAAGAGGCTAATGAGCAGAGAGGCATGGTGCACCGCCTGGGAGCCACCGTGGTCGAACTGAGGGAGAAGCTGCGGAACACCGAGGCCGGGGTGGCAGCGGGCGAGGGAGAAGCCAAGGAGCTCAGGGACACGGTGGTGGAGCAACGGGTTCATCTCAGGAACATGGAGGCCAGGGTGGCGGCCAGCGAGGGAGAAGTGCAGCTGCAGAGGACCTTGATGAGAGGTAAAGGAATGGCGACGGTCCAAAATGGAGCTTGGAGAAGAAGCTGTAAGGCTGAAATGTGTCATATTATGGTTGTTTTAATAATATATACTTTTTCGTTTCTGTGCTGCTTTCCCCAGTAATGGCTGCCAAATTGAGTGCGAGTGAGTCCCACGTCGCAGACCTCCAGAGCCGCTTGAATATCAGCGAGAGCTACATTGCAGACCACGAGACCAGGCTGGGTGCCACAGAGGTTCAGCTTGCAGACCACCAGACCAGGCTGGGTGCCACAGAGGTTCAGCTTGCAGACCACCAGACCAGGCTGGGTGCCACAGAGGTTCAGCTTGCAGACCACCAGACCAGGCTGGGTGCCACAGAGGTTCAGCTTGCAGACTACCAGACCAAGCTGGGTGCCACAGAGGTTCAGCTTGCAGACCACCAGACCAGGCTGGGTGCCACAGAGGTTCAGCTTGCAGACCACCAGACCAGGCTGGGTGCCACAGAGGTTCAGCTTGCAGACTTGGAGAAAGCAAGTGAAGGTAATTTGAACCTGATGATGTTCAGGAAAGAGAAGTGTTGAGAAATGACTTAGCCCGTTAAAAAATAAGTATAGGTATACTTAAAGGTAGGTAAATATAGGTATGTGACGTATGATGTTTGATGATGTAAGAGCGCCCCTCACTTCACAAGGGTGTGTTTTTTGAGGGAGATTAGACTTTAATATATTAGCGCCCCTCACTTCACACAGGTATGATTTTTTCATATACTGGCTATTCAAAAACCACAGATATTTTCTGTACATTTGCATCATTGCATGCCACTTTGTGAGCTTGTAGATCAGCTATTTTCATATAGCTACTTCATAGAAATCAATTTTTTTAATAATGTATTTTTAAAGGGAACATTCTTACACAAATCTTTGCTTCTGGGGGTGTCCCTGGAACAAGATATTTTGAGATGGGGTCCACGGCCAATTACATATAATAATTGTGGGGGTCCTCGATATGCAAATGTTTGAGAACCACTGATATACAGTAGAAACCTTTCTGAAAACTGTTGATTGGTAGAATCGGCCTCAGGTCTTAAAGGACCACTTCCCCATTCTCAACTTATCTTCATATAATTGGTCCTCACTAACACAGAAACACGCCTACCAATGACATCATCATTAGTTTTGTTTTGTAACATTTCAACATTTTATTTGTATTAGTATTAACACGCAAACAATGGCTTCCATACACATTTTCCCAGCAATGAAAAGGCTTCATTTTCTATTGGCTTGGATTCCCCATTGATGATGTCACTGGTAGGGAGGTTTCTGAACTGTCTACAGCCCACCAATGAGACACATATATATATATATATTATATATTATAAGTAACATTAGTGAGGACCAATTATATGAATATAGGTTGAAAATGGATGAAGTGGTCCTTTAAGTGTTAAATACTTCAGATGAGCTCAGAGGATAGATTACATCTTAAATCTTGTGCCACCCTTATCCCTTATCTCTAAACTTATTTGCCATTTTATACAGTTTTGAAAATCATTTTAATATAGTTCAACTAGCCGATCTACATCTACATGCTGTGAGCTTGTAGATCAGCTATTTGAACTATTTTAAAAGGTTTTTTTAAATAGTAAAAATGGCAAATAAGTTTAGGGATAAGGGTTAACCCATTCTGACCTGAGATCAGATTCATACGAGGTTTCCACTGGACACACACTGGTCTGATTAACCCATTCTGACCTGAGATCAGATTCTAAAAATGTCAGTCGTTCTTCGATTTTTCAAAAATAGCAGACCTACAAGCTCGTATCGCGCCACTCGGTGGCGCGATATGAGCTTGTAGATCTGCTATTTTTCAATAGCTAAAGCATAACATGATGCTAACACCAAAATGGGTGCCCGGTCAGAATGGGTTAAGGGGTGGCACAGTGTGTTAGTAATGTAACTTAGGCTACTGTATTGAACATATCATTACATTAATAATGTCACTTAGGCTACTGTATTGAACATTATCATTCACATTAGGGATGTGCACCAATTGATTCAGAACTTTATCGAGCAATTAAACGGTTAGTTGATAAGCAACGTTATTTTTTTTTATCAGATAATCTAAATTTAGCTGATTTACAGAAAGAATACAAAAGCATATTATAATTCCTAAATCAAATATTTGCTTGACCATTTGAGATACAGGGTCAGGGCATTATTTCATACAGAGGGGTGGGTGGTCTTCCTGCTTTCTTTGTCGCACCTCCAACGGTGCCCATGAGGAATACAATCACTGTCTTGTCAGTGACATCACAAGCTGACATCACTGATACGTTTCTGTGGCTACCAAGGTGGGCAGGGGGGGGGGGGTTCTTTTTTTTAACCGGACCACATGTTCGTTCCTCAGCCATGCGTGCGTGCAGACAGCATTACATTCACAGAAAACCGCCCAATGATGAGAGGTAAAGGAATGGCGACGGTCCAAAATGGAGCTTAGAGAAGGAGCTGTAAGGCTGAAATGTGTCATATTATGGTTGTTTTAATAATACTTTTCGTTTCTGTGATGCTTTCCCCAGTAATGGCTGCCAGATTGAGTGCGAGTGAGTCCCACGTGGCAGACCTCCAGAGCCGGTTGAATATCAGCGAGGGCTACATTGCAGACCACCAGACCAGACTGGGTGCCACAGAGGTTCAGCTTGCAGACCACCAGACCAGGCTGGGTGCCACAGAGGTTCAGCTTGCAGACCACCAGACCAGACTGGGTGCCACAGAGGTTCAGCTTGCAGACCACCAGACCAGGCTGGGTGCCACAGAGGTTCAGCTTGCAGACCACCACACCAGGCTGGGTGCCACAGAGGTTCAGCTTGCAGACCACCAGACCAGGCTGGGTGCCACAGAGGTTCAGCTTGCAGACCACCAGACCAAGCTGGGTGCCACAGAGGTTCAGCTTGCAGACTTGGAGAAAGCAAGTGAAGGTAATTTGAACCTGATGATGTTCAGGAAAGTGTTGAGAAATGACTAAGCTGTGTCTTACAGTGATGCAAATAGCCCGAATGGCTGAATCCTACATCCTTAGACTCGCTAAATTAAGAAAGGACACAATCGTGTCACCCTCCGGGGATGCAATACTGTACTCAGTACTGTGCACTCTAACTTATTGTGGAAGTAGGACTGATAAAATGTCCCTGGGACCCATCTAAAAGACCACCCCTGGGTCCCGGGACCCATGACACTGAAAACCAATTTACAACTGTCATTTTAGTAGTAAATATAGTGTCACAATAATCATAACCAATTTTGCCATTTTTGAGGGGCGTTAGCCCTTCCTATGCCCAGCTTTTGGTGTTTGTGTAAAAGCAAACATTGGAGACAAGAAAAGTGAGGACGCAAATTGTGATTGGCCGGAATGACATTTGTCATGATTTGATTGGTTGAGCACGGTATGTGACGTATGATGTTTGATGATGTACAGTAAGAGCGCCCCTCACTTCACAAGGGTGTGCTTTTTGAGGGAGTTAGAGTTTAATATATTAGCGCCCCTGACTTCACACAGGTATGATTTTTTTATATTAATGAATATGATTATTGAATGACTACAACGAATGATTGACTTATAATGCTAATATTGTGTTGATTTGCAGCCCATGCTGCTCAGCTGTCCACCGTAGAGACAAGGCTGACTGCTACTGACAACCAAGTGCAGGAACTGAGGAGTAAGTATATTTATCATTAATAAACATTAGGTTCTAAAATGACAACTTGATACTGCACTTTTGATGCCCAAAAATTCATACAAAAAAAAGAATATATATATATATTATAAATTATATATATATAAAATAAACTGTATATAATTATTCTAAGCAAATGTAAGATCAGTCCATAGTTAACTCATACCTGGCTATGGGCTTCTTTAACCCCACAGCACTTGAATGCATAAGAAAACAGTCTCTTGCATTGATTTCTAAAATAAAAACATCTAATAAACCAGTAAATTAACATTAGTTCGAGAGAAACATCAGGTCAACACAAGACCAAGACACAAATATATTTATGTTCTAACAAAAACAAAAACTAGTATGGGAAGCCGATCTTTTATTTCTAGGGCAGTTAAATTATGGAACTCATCACTATAGCTGAGATTGATTTTATTTATGCACTATTATTATGTTGTGATTTCTGTTAAGCTTTGTTTTTTTAGTTCTAGTTTCTGTGTTGGTATGCGGTCAGGTTTCCAGCTGGCTCAGGGGAGAGGACGACCCTGCCATGCACAGTCCACCATAGATAGGTGAATGATCTGTCTGTGGGCAGGCATACGCTGTGCCTGTGTGCGTGAGTGTGTGTGGCTGTATAAGTTGAGGATTAGTATAGGTATTATTATTATTATTATTATGCTGTAACATTTGACTCACTGCTGTCGTTTAGCATCAGTGCAATTTGAAATGTATTTTTTGAAATGAAATGTACTATTTTGTAATGTAATATAATGTATTTTGTTATGTTTTAATTTATTTCTGGACTCTTGGAAGATTAGCCGAAAGGCTAAAAGAGATCCAAATAACAGCACACGTCGCCAAATATGCCATTAACGTGTTATTTAGCATTCTATTTAACGATAAATATATAATATTCCCTATATTATATGTAGGCATGGAGCAAGCACTGGAGAAATATTGGATCACCGATCATCAGAGATCACATAACTGTAAATGCTTTCATTGCTATTCTAAACAATGTGATGATGTTTCTGTGTACACAGACAAGCCAAAGGTGGCCTTCTCTGCTGGTTTGGTTGCTGGAACCGTTGGACCATTTAGTGCTGAAACCACTCTGGTCTACAATAGAGTCTTCACTAACATCGGCAACGCATACGATCCAACCACAGGTAGGTTATGGTTAATTCATGTTAATTGCATTAATAGAATCAATGTGTTTCTTCAACTTACATCTATCAGTCTATCAAACATTAAATCAATATTACATTGATGCACATAGATCTTCCTATTTAAACCAATTGACAGGATGAGATGAGAGAAGTTTAATGTAATTGGTTATTAATTAACAATGATAATATAATTATGTTTATGTACCGGTAAGTAACAATGATATATACATCTGGGGTTCTCAAACATTTTCATGCCAAGGACCTCTAAATTGACCATGGCTTTTGAAGACTATTCCAAACTTGTCACAATATTTAGAAAATACCAGCTCTACAAGATCTGCTATTTCTAATAGTTTAATTATAAAACAAGGTTAAGGTAGTTAACCCATTTTGGTGTTAGCATCATGTCGTGCTTTAGCTATTTTTGAAGAACGACTGATGTAGAAGACATTTTTTTTATCTGATCTCAGGTCAGAATGGAAAACTGTCAGGATGTAGAAGACATTTTTAGAATCTGATCTCAGGTCAGAATGGGTTAAACTGATAACTAAAGTCCTCATGCACACCTACAGGGACAGGTGCGTTGGAGCAACCAGTGTGAATAATGAGAGAAAAGAGGTCCCGCACACTGTCTTCACATATGTGACTCTTTTTGAAACAGACAAACTCAGAAAAACATGTCAGAGCTGTAAATATGAAATACATGCTTAAACATGTATATTGCTAGGTGCAATGTTAGAGACCACAGAAGTGAACCTTTCAAGCCTGTTTTCTGCAAGACATAATTACTCTTTGTATATGACATGAAAAAACTAAAATTAAAAATAATTCAATGACAGAAAAGTTCAGTAGATGAATAAACTACTGTACTGTAAGTGAAGACCTCTTTTCTCTCAGAACCACTGTTGAAAAGTGGAAAGCAGCATCTTGTGTTCCACAATACGGTGGGATGGTTCATTCACACAGGTGTGTGTGTGTGTGTGTGTGTGTGTGTGTGTGTGTGTGTGTGTGTGTGTGTGTGTGTGTGTGCATGCCTTCATATTTATTCTCCCTCAGGTATTTTTACATCGAATGTCAAAGGGGCTTATGAGTTCCGATTCACTGCAGGTCACACTTTTGACCCAGCATGGGTGGATATCAAGATGTATAAAAATGATCAGGTACTCATTTATAACCAAGGATACAATAATCATTCGGGTTATGAATATGTATCTAATGGGTTGATCATAGAGCTGGAGGAGGGAGACAGAGTCACCATGCGTTTACCAGGTGGTTCGTACAAGCTCAATGATAACTCAAACGAGAACAACAACATTTTCAGTGGGTTTCTGCTCTATCCTATGTAACACCGCTACTGGTACCGTTACAATAAAGAGATGTTGACGTTTGTTTATGTTTGTTGACCCGCATATGTATATATGTATACATTCTGTCAATAAATACATATTCCAAAAAGTACTGTTGTTCATAGTCTGTTCTACTGATTATAACATCTATAGAAGACATGAAGTATATGAAAAAACTAAACAAAAAAAACACTGATATATCAACATAGTTTTTTCAGATAAAATGTCTTAATTAAATAATTAGTTAGTTAGTCAGTTTACTGTTTCAGCCAGTAAATTAGTTCAGTTTCTTTGTCTTCAAACAACAAAAAGGGATTTATTTAATTTTAAACAGCTTTAAAATGCAGTTCCATGAAAGTGCCATGAAGTTACACACTTTGTGCAGTAGGTGGCGGCATGCATGCACCATTATTGACGGTGGTACAGTCGACAGTAAAAGCAAAGGAGGAGGTTACAATTGATGGCACAGATGCACACACAGACCTTAGAGTATATATACAATAGAGAAGACACCCAAGTTCTCCTCCCGTCCACTTGCATTGAGTTGCTCAGAAGCGCATGAGGCGAATCCACTCCTCCTTCCGGTTTAGGAGCCCTGTGCATTCTGGATTTTTGCCCTCAAACACATGAACGCGCGACGACCGACACATGAACTAGCATCGTGCGTGTGTGCGTGTGCGTGCTACTCGTGGTGAACGCGCATCGCTATGTTGGCAGCAGACTCGTCTGCTGTTTTTTATCATATTAGCATTTTGAATAGATTAAGAACATGGATGTATCTGATTCTTTAAATTCGTTATTTTTATACACCTCTATGAACTGTTTACACACCATATAATATAATATTAATGCAATAAACTGAAGTTCATTCCAACTTGTGTTATTGTGTGGTGCAGTGCTGCAGTTGAATATTTGCTTTTAAAGGGACTTTATACTTTTGCTAATTCACATTTAGAAGAAAGTGAAAATATAGGCTACATACATTTTACAAATACACTTTACCAATGACAATGTAGAACAATTTTAGCTCTGAAGAACACTTTAAGCCTTCATGGCAAATGCAAGGTCACAGCACCACTCTAAACTATTAAATAATAATGCTACAGATCTCTAATAAAATGCCAAAATACAATAAATGATGGGTTCTTTTTCATAGCACTTGTAGCACTATGAATGCAAATATAATAAATATTAAATATGTATCAGACAACCAACAAATGTAATACAAACTATATATTTATATAACAAAATAATATTTAAAGTGTGACAATATTGTCACAATTGTAAAATTGTAATTGAAAAAGAATGTCAATATAGTTTAAAAAAGAGCACTTTGACACTTGTCATGCCAATTTGCGCACCACTATGAGCAATGACTTTTTAGACATATTACTAACAAAAATACCAAATCGTACATGATCTACTGCTTGACCAGACAGATATTGTTTTTGGTTCTTTAGACAATATGAACATATTCCAATATCTGATATGCAGAATAAATGCTGCGTAGGCTATTCTATGCCATTCAGGTTCATATATGTGCATAGGAAATATGTCTCAATACTGGATGTACAGTATTCCAGTCCCACTGTTGTTTATCCAGTGTGAATAATAGATTATTTTAAAAATCATTGCAATTTGATCTGTGACTTTTGCAGAACCCAATGTTTTAATTCAGAGGTTGGTTTAAAATGAAAGCATTTTGATTATCTCGGTAAGCACATCAATACGAATCTGGGTTATTATTGTGGTTATCTTAGCACTTCATCATGGATTCCTTGGGTGAAATTCCCAGTTTTACACTTCACATGTGACATAGAGAAATTCTTCCTTGATCTCCACCTTTTCTTAACTGCACTTTGTCCAAACAGAATAAATGTAATTTACACACTTGACCATAATTTGATTTTAATTGGAAAATTGATCATTTTCAGTGTTATGGAATAATTTAACCATTGATTTTAGACGGCACTGCACAGAGCTCCACGACCACCAGTCAATCATTCAACCTCTGCCCAGGGATGGAGGCTTGAAGACGGGGTAAATGGAGAGACATACGCCTGGCAGAAAATGAGTTTCGCCTACTTGTAGGTTATCAAACCATGTATTTATATCGGTAAATAATCATGTTGATGCTAAATCAACATTAACATTTCATGTACAGCTGCTATTTAAAAAAAAAAAAAAAGAATTCGGACTCGGGAGTTCTACAGCAGAAGCCTATGGTAAGTGAATGGGAAGTCAAAATGACATAAGCGATCTTTATAATCTTAATACTTGGTCACAAACCAACTATTTTACAAGAACAATATTGATGTAACTAGAGATTAGACAAATTATCTATATTTTATATACACAGAATAATAAGTAATGAGCAAAAGTCCTGATGCGGCATTTCCTGGTTTTAATGCGGTCTGTCTCTCAGCGCTCCGCTCTGGGGCAGAGCTCAGAGAGCTGGCTGAAACTTGCTGGAGTGGGCGGAGCCTAGTGCGCGTTCATGTGTTTGAGGGCAAAACCTTACCAAACTGCAATACCTTCTTCGGCCACTATGTCCATTGCGCTTCAGGATTTTCTCTGGGTGTCTTCTCTATTGTATATATACTCTAAGACACAGACAGTGAAATGAGGTGTTCTGAGTCTGATAGAGAAGGTTGAGTCTTTTACTGAGACATCGGAGGTCTCTGATTGTATTAGAATGCCATGTGAATAATGTAATTTTATTTGGATATAATTTTGCTTTACACGTACACACAGAGTGCATTTATGGACATTGAATTGAAGCGTTGAAACGAGCCATTAGAAATGACAGTTCCCATACGTACATACACGATTGATTGTATGCATTTATTTGTAATACAATCGCCACGTTCAGGTGAGGTGAAGAGTGCATCGCCCACGGCAACCCAATATTCAATTAAATAACGTTACGAATTGATATGGATCAATGTATGCCTCATTTGATTATTATATCGATAATTTAAAGAGAGGGAGAGGGAGAGAGAGAGAGAGAGATAATTAAAATAGCCGATCTACATGCTCACAACCACATCCATTTTTAATTGCTGATCTGTTTCATTCATTATCGCAAATCTAATAGAATTGAAAACATACACACAAACACTCCTAACAGTGAGTGCAAGCTAGTATTCATAGCCTGCTAAGATAATATTGCGCACCTCTTCTTAACTCTATCATTTATTTTAGGACCACGGGGCTATGCCACAGAATCGTGTGTCAATTTTCTTTGAGCTGATGGAGACTCATTTACATCGATCGAGCTTTAGGCTCCGTCGAACGACCAAGTAAAAATGTCAATTAGCAGCATATAAAACATAATGTATCATATAAAGAAAACTGGTGTAGGAACTTATGGTATAACCTATGCGAACCTACTGCCTCATAAAGGACAGATACGCCGTAGAACCTTATGTGAAGTTTAATTTAAACGATCTCTCTGTGCAGAAATACGGTCAGGAACATTGCCATTTGGAACTGGAGCCCGGCAGGTTTCATGCCAGAAGAGAGATATTGCTTGTTCTGTGAAACTTGGTGAAATTGAAAACGAGATTCACGTTCTGTTTTAATAATACCCTTTTTTTTTTTTATTAGTCTACATTGTGCTCCCCCCGCCCCCGAATAGATAAATACTTAAATAGATATAGCAATGTTAATAATAATAATGCAGTTAGAGAGTTGTTGCAATTTGGAGGAGCAGACACATATAGCGCTTTTCCAAGTGCTCAAAGCGCTTTACAATGGTTCATTCATTCATACATCGGGAGGTGAATCTTTACAATGGTTCATTCATTCATACATCGGGAGGTGAATCTTTACAATGGTTCATTCATTCATACATTGGGAGGTGAATCTTTACAATGGTTCATTCATTCATACATCGGGAGGTGAATCTTTACAATGGTTCATTCATTCATACATCGGGAGGTGAAGCGGTGAACAGTCGACTGCACGACCCAGTCTCAAATGTGTCGTGTTTAAACGTGCAACACAAACAAATAAAACAAACGAATGAATGTGAATGGCTTTCACGCCGTTTCTTACCCCAGAACAAAGTGGCGGAGGTGTGGCGGTGGACGTCTCTTTCTCTGCACCGGCCTCGCAGCTTCTGGCGTCTCGGCGAGAGGGACGTCCTGCGTCCCCAATGTCACCTCCTCCTCCTCCTCCTCCTCCTCCTCGTCCTGCTCCTCCTCGTTAGGCTCGTTAGGTGTGGAGGGGCCCTCTGTGCTGCTGGTGAGGGGCCTGTAGGCTGTGGTGGGTCCCTCTAAGGGACTGTACGCTGTGGAGGGTCCCAGTAGGGGCCCGTAGGCTGTGGTGGGTCCCTCTAAGGGACTGTACGCTGTGGAGGGTCCCAGTAGGGGCCTGTAGGCTGTGGAGGGTCCCAGTAGGGGCCTGTACGCTGTGGAGGGTCCCTGGAGTAGACCCTGAGGGTCCATAGACAGTAGACACATAGATATACAGTATATAAGAAAGCTAGATGGCTCACCCACGCTCTGGCCAATGGAGAGCGACGTTGCTACATGGCGGCCATCTTACCGAGGGGCAGCATGACATTGTGTCTATAGAGCGTCGCAGTCCCGCCCCCTTTCAGAACAACGAGTGGCCCAGGAAATAAATCCCAATGCATTTCTCCCACAGGCATTTCTTAAAGTATTTATTTAAAGACGGTTACGCCGCGGACAAAGCCAACTCGGATCGTGACAAATCATGACAATGAACGGGTGCATGTCTTTTTTCCGACAGCATATTGATCCGAAACCTCAATCCTAACCTAACCCTAACCGCAAGCACGGGAGCAGCGCATGTCGGACCATCGCTTTTTCGCATCGCAGCGAATGTCCCCCCGCTGCGGATAGGATCGTTGCCCCATCGGCTAGAATGCTGTCGGAAAAAAGGCCGCCTCCCCAATGAACACAATGTTTGGGGCCGATCAAATAATTTATAAGAAGAAAAACAAAACAAATAGTGTTGTCTCCTGCCTTTATTTTCTTCTTTCTAATGATTTGATCGGCCCAAAATATTGTGTTCATTGTCATGATCTTTAAATAAATACTTTAAGAAATGCCTATGAGGAAAATGAAGGGCGATTTCTTTTCCGGGTCTCTCTCGAGGGGGCGGGACTGCGACGCTCTATAGACATGTACTTTTTGAATAACCATAACTTGCTCAATTTTCTACCGGATTTTTCTAACGGTTTGGTTTGTTATAAACGTCAGAGACGTCCGCATACTTATATATGCTTTTATATGACGTTCATATAAAAAAAACAAAATGAAGCAGATACGTGTCCTGAATCATAACCACATTGACGACGTTTGTAATAAACCAACCCGTTTGTAAATCCGTCAAGATTTGAGGGAGTTATTATGACAATTTTAGTTTGAGCTGCCATAGAACATACTGTACTGTAGCCCCTCAGCAAGATGGCCGCCCGGTGAACTACGTCAGAGACTCCGCCTTGAGGCATCTAGCCTTTATATATGTCTATGCCTAGACACGCCGTCATTTACAACTCGTGTAAAAGTTTACCTTTCACTTCTAATTTGTAGATAATGGCCTATATAGAACAAAAGAAAAACACTCAAACATTTCTGCCCCAAAGTTATGAGTTAACTACTTAGAGGGATATTTCACTTTCAGACGTGTTTCGGGGGTCAAATTCTCATCTACTTACAGTACGTTTTAACACTTATTTTGCCGGGGAATATTTCATAATAAAGGCGTGCCAAGCAGATGAGGCAGATTTTACATCATCATACTATAATTCTAACAATGTCTGTCTGTCTGTCTGTCAGAAACACCGCCGTATCTCCTCATTTGCCTGCACCAATCACTCCCACTTTTCACACAGGCATTGACCATATGAATAATATGGAGGTCTTAACGGAGCCCTTTTTTCGATTTGACACATTAATGATTAATAATGAGTTTATCAGTGAATTAAAAACACACCGGGCGCAGTACCCCCCACGGGCAAATATCTCACAACGGGTAAGGGCTAGTCATTATAAAGGACCTAAAGACGTATATGCAGTATACACGACAGGTCCAAGGGCCCCCGCGGTTTGATTAGAAAAGACCTGTACATATATATGACACATCATTAGCATGATTAGTGTTAACAGTGGGCAAACAGCGGCGACTCTTGTATAGATCTGCTATTTTTCAACAGCTAAAGTATAACATAATGCTTAAAACACCAAAAGGGGTTCCCACCCTGAATGGGGTTAAGCTCAACTTCTAGGGATTCCACCTCCAGAATCACTTGGGGACCCCCCATTATGTACCCAATGTAGTTAACCCATTTTGGGCGGGATCCCCTTTTGGTGTTAGCATTATGTTATGCTTTAGCTATTTAAAAATAGCAGATCTACAAGCTCGTATAGCGCGCCACTCGGTAGAGCTTGTAGGTCTGCTATTTTTTTTTAAATCGAAGTACGACTGACATAGAAACATAGCTTTTTCAGAAAACTGTCATTTTCAAACAGACATTTTTTAGAATCTGATCTCAGGTCAGAATGGATAACTCACCAGAGCCTTCATGTTGCCGACCAGACTCGACGTTTGTTCAGTCGCGTTCCGTTCTCTGAGCTGATCAAAGGAGAATTCATTGCATAAATAAATGAACAATTTACAATTTAGGCATTTAGCAGACGCTCTTAATCCAGAGCGACTTACATTAAGCAAGAACAAAAAAAAAAAGCATGGGAATACATCACATAAAAACATTTATCATGAAACATGCGTAAGCTAAGAAAGTGGAACAGTGGAATATCTATAATGAAACTATACATATAAGCTATACATCTACATAACATGCTATACAGTAAGTCTGTATCAAATGCTATCTAAGTCTACAGAATTGCTAAGGGGGTGGGGTAAGTGCTATGGGCCATGATGGAGTCTGAAAAGGTGGGTTTTCAGACTACGGCGGAAGATTGGGAGTGATGCTGCAGTTCTGACTGCAATGGGAAGTGCATTCCACAGTTTTGGAGCCAGAAGGGAGAAGAGTTTGGGACGTGTGGAGCGTTGTCCCGGCATTTTTAGTGAGGGTACTTCCAGCTTCCCTGCGTTGGCTGATCTGAGTGAGCGGGAGGGTTTGTAGGGTTCGATCATACTTGCAAGATATGGGGGAGCCATGCCTTTGGTTGCTTTGAATGCTAGCATCAGAGTTTTGTATTCTGTGCGGGCAGCGACCGGGAGCCAGTGGAGGGAGCGGGGCAGGGGGGAGACATGTGAGAATTTTGGCTGGTTGAAGACCAAGCGAGCTGCGGCATTTTGGATCAGCTGGAGAGGCTTAAGTGCACATGCTGGTAGGCCAGTAAGGAGGGAGTTACAATAGTCGAGTTTTGACAAGACTGTTGTCTGGATTAGGAGCAGGGCTGATTCCTGGGTGAGGAACGGTCTAATTCGTCGTATGTTATAGAGAACAGAAATAAACCAGCTGTATTTGATGAAATGCTCTCTCAAGGGCCTTACAAACGGGGAGCAATAAAACACGCCTATAGTTCATTTTCAATGAGACCTGCGTTTTTTTTTGCTCAGAGAAGTCGCGGTGCGACAACGCAAGCGTATTTAGTTATTTACGTGAGCGCAGTCCCGTGAATTTGTTGCGCGCGTGTGTTGACCTGATGATGTGTGATGATGCATGATGACAAGAGGGCCCCTCACTTTTACACAGGTGTGATTTTAATTGAACAAATTGATAAATGTTCTAATATTGTCTGTCTGTCTGTCTGTCCCGCTATCCAAATATGGAGTGTTGAGCGACTATACGTGAGATTGATGTATAAGTCGCTGAGAGGCGATGGGATGGGCCGGGTGTCAGACGCGCTCCGCAAACAAAGAGGATTTCGCTGGGTCCAAAACAATACTTTTAAGGTGTTTTTATTAAAGTAAAGCATAACTTAAACGGTGCTGCAACATAAAGCAAATTGGGTACAGCGATCCAAAGTAAATAAAGTAAATAAATAAAGCAAATAAAGCGGTCAACAAAAGTGCGGCTTCCCACACACCCCCTCTCTCTCACTGTGTGTGAAACAGGTGAACTAGGTGAGGTATTCAATGAAACAGGTCCGCCCCTCTGCCTGTCAATCAACCACATTAATCACCCGTGACAGCCCACTCATTGCATAGACATCATTTCCAATTCATGGCTCTTACACGCCAGCCCCTAATTATTAGGTTATAATAATTACATCAAACATAATAGGAGGCATGAAATAACAGTACTCAAATTCCCGAACTTTTCTTCCTTTTGCATTGAATGAAAGTCTTTCTTCACCCGAACGCAAGTCATTTTCCGGGTAACACACTCGTCAAAGTCAATATCCAAAGTCAAAAACAGTAGAGATGAAAAAATACTCAAGTGACTGTATTTGTAATCCAAGGAAAAGTAATTGTAATCCAAGGAAAAGTAATTGTAATCCTTTTTCCACCTAAGTCCAACAGCTCATGGAAATTGTTCGCTGATCCTCCTCTGCCTCCTGGATCAAACAGATCTTCGTTGTTGGACGATCGAGGCAGCTATTCTTTGTTTCAATGCGTACCTGACGCACAAGGCCGGGCTTGTCCGGAAAGGTTTGTAAGACTCGTCCCATGACCCAGGAGTTCCGAGGTGCTGTGTTGTCCACGACACCTGCTGGGCCGTTTTCCGCCGCTGTGCATTGAACTTCAGTGCCTTCTCCTTTTTTTTCTCTGTTTCTCAGTCTTTTTCTCTGCCAGCGAGACGACTCTTCATCCTCTGCCTCCTCTTCCTCTACCAGTCCTTCCACCTGCTCCTGAAACCTGGACTTCTCTGTGGCTTTGCTGTCCCTGTCCACAGCCAACTGTTTTAGTCTTGTCGCCACCTTTTCCCTTTTCACCTCGACTTCATGAGCCTCCTTTATCAGGGCCTGATGGTTGAAGAAGTCTGGGTTGTAAGAACCTCCAGGAGCGATCACTTCTACTGCAGGGAGACCAGAGGGCTCCGCATTCATCTTCTCTGGACGCTTGCCACGTTTCTTGCCAGTCTGCTGAAGGTACCATTGGTCCCCTTTGTCCTCCGTCTCTTTAAACTCTCCTCCCCAACTGTAAAAGAAGTCTCTCTCTGGGTCTTTGCTAGAGTCTGTCACTGCTTTCTTGGTGGTCCGAATGACCGGTCTTCTGTTCAACGGCTGTTTCTGCCTCTGTGCATCCAAGTTCACGACAGACACCCTGTTCACCGACAACTTTGGCTGCCGACAATCCATTGCATCGTTGCTCTCCCCTTTAAGCGGTCCGTTCACAGTCCAGCCAAGCATTGTCCTGATGGCATAAGGACCATTATTTACACTGCGAATGACCTGCAATGGTTCTAATGCCTCAGGAACATTAGTCCCTATCAATAGCTCAATGTCACCATCGATCTCGGGCAGTTGTACATGTCTTAAATGAGGCCATCTCAAGAGATCCTTCTGTTTGGGAATATTCCGCTTGTGGACGGGCATGCACATCTGTGTGTAAGCATTGGGAAGGTTACAGAAGTGCTCCTCGTTCAAACCAGCCACTTCCAGTCCGGACACGCTGTAGCTAGAAACGGCTTTCTCTTGGCCCATCGTCCTTAACATAATGTTTGTCTTCCTCCCGGTGAGGTCAAGTTTGTGCATCAAGGCTTCAGTGCAGAACACGGCAGAGCTTCCCGGGTCCAAGAAAGCGTAGGTGGTAATAATCTTGCTCCCCTTCTTGGACTTAACCTGTACTGGGACGATAGGCAGTTTACAGTCGTCGTCACCAGCCCCAGTAAGGCCACTCGATACCACTGTGCCCTCCACTGATATCCTTGACTTCCGATCCGATAGGTCAGACCCGTTGTTCCATTCTCTCTGAGTGTTATGAAGTACGGTTGGATGTTTCCGACCACAAGTTTGACAGGTAATCTTTTTCCCACAGAATTTATTGATATGTCCAACACTCAGGCATCCGAAACAGACTCCATTCTCTCTCAAGAAGCCTATCTTCTCTTCGTGGGGTCTTTTCTCCAACTGGGGACACATATCCAACGGGTGTTCTTCTCCACAGCACAGACATGTGTTAATTATTTCTTGAACATGTTCCTCTTCAAGTCCATGAGTCATGGTTTCCATGGGGGTCACAGTGGTGGCATAGCTAGTTCCTCTCATTCCAGATGGGTGTGAGTATTTGCTCGCGCCTTTAGGTGTAGTTGGTGGCGGGGCATCCTGTATGTTTCCAAATATTGGGTCAGTTAGAATTCTCACCTGTTTCCCAATAAAAGCGGTAATGTCTGTAAATGTAGCTCTACGTTTGAACTTTTCCTGTAGTTCCCAGGCTACATTTCTCCATGTATCTCGGAGCTTGTATGGCAACTTTCGTATAATGATCATCATATTTGCGGGCATGTCCAGATCATGCAAGTATTGCACTTCCTCCATGGCGTTACAGCAGCCTCTGAGGAAAAGACTGTACTCTTGAAGAGATTTTACATCTTCGATTGTAATGAGCGGCCATGAAAGAGCCTTGTCCATGTATGCGGATGCTAATTTCTGCTAATTTCCAAACTCCTCTTTTAACAGAGCCTTGGCTTTAGCATACCCCCTCACTGGGTCTAAGTGCTGGCAGCTCCTGACCAGTTCCCTGGGAAGACCCGTTGTATGCTGCTCCAGGTAGTACAGACGATCGCTGTCCTTTTGAGTATTATTTTCTACTCCATTTTCAAAAGCCTTCACGAAAGAATGGTATTTTAGTGGATCTCCATTAAAGATTGGCACCTCTCTTTTTGGCAAAGAGGAGAGGCAATGTTGCTGGATCAACAGTGTGGTAATTTCATTTTGCTTTCGCATAATGCTAAGCATCTCCCTTTGACAGAAATTTGCATTTGTATTTCCAAAGTTAACATTTTCAAAATGAGCATTTGGATTTTGAGAATGAGCAGTTGGATTTTGAGAATGAGACCTTGTATTGTCATGATTAGTTACATTTGAACCATTGAAAACATATTGCATTTGTTGAACTGGGCGTGGCCTAGATTCCTGGTGCATAGCTGACGGAGGCTGTGATTGTGAATGAATGAATTGAGAGTTGGTTTTGTCCTTAGGCCTTGTGGGTGTGAATGGATTGGCATCAGCGTTGAGAGCTGGTGGTTTTCCTTGTGCCTTTTCCACATAAGAATTCATACCATCCACAGCCTTTGGGTTTGAGGATCTCCCACTTACGACACTTTGTGATTTTAATATATTTAATTTTGCTATTTGTGCGGCAATGTCCTCATCTAATTTCCATTGCTCCTTTCTCTTGCGCAACGCTTCCTCCTGAGCTTCAAGTTCATGTTTGTCCTTTAAGTGTTTCTGTTTGACTTGCATGGCTGCTAAGTCAAATTGAGCCTTCAAACATGCAGAGGAAACCCTAGAAGTGATGGAGTTTTGTGTACCAGATTTTCTTCCCACGTTTGACACACTGTCACTTGGTTGCACATCATCTTGAACGTCATGTGTTATGGGCATGCTTATTGATACCGCTTGCGTCACTGAGGGAGGAGCGTCCACGTGCAATTGTGAACTCCTTTCCAATTCAGTTTGCTCATCACTCTCAAAATGCCCCACCCTTTCCTCTGGCTCATTCAACCATTTTTCCACGTCACCTTTAAATGCATTGCTGTATTTTGCGATGCTGCCCAACCATTCATTTTGTCTTTCCCTTTCCTCATCGTCAGGCAGTAAAGGCAATAATGTGTCATGAGACATTGTGGCTTGTGCATGATGTTCATTCAACGTAACCAACAAAGACTTCACTGTCAAAACATTTTCCCTTTTTTCCATGAGTGATTTCATTTGTGGTATAATGGATTTCATTTTATTGACAGAAAGGCGGCGCTCCCGTTCAAGCTTGTCAATTGTATTCAGCGCGGCCTTAGCCGTTAGCACAATCTCTCGTTTTCCACGCTCCATTTCTGACTCAGAACTGGTAACCTCCCCAGTATGTATTAGACTCATTTTCCTTTTAATTTTCCGTTCAAATTATTTGTGCCACCAACACATCCACAATCCGCCCATTACAAGGAAACGTATCCACAAGACATCATTCATTTAGTATTCAGTAGCCTAGTTTTCATATGCAGCGCAGCAGTTCAAACAGACAAGCGGACATTCATTTATTGACAGCTACGGTACGCGGATCCTTATTAACTTTATTCCGAGCGTCAACTCAACCCGGGATTGACAGGTAGGCTGATCAGTGATCACTCGTCCCCAATGGAGTATAAAGAATATTCAAACTGCGTTCCTTCCATTATGCAGTTTACACTCGGTCACGCGTACCTGACTTTATTGGTTGACTTTGACAGTTACTCAGAATGTTTGTGTCATCCGGATCCTCCGTCCTTGTCTCCGACCGTCTTCCTTGTTATTGTCCACTTGATCCATATCTTCTGCTGTGTAATGCCGTCGTTGACAATGCCATTTTTGTTGACAATGTTGAGCGACTATACGTGAGATTGATGTATAAGTCGCTGAGAGGCGATGGGATGGGCCGGGTGTCAGACGCGCTCCGCAAACAAAGAGGATTTCGCTGGGTCCAAAACAATACTTTTAAGGTGTTTTTATTAAAGTAAAGCATAACTTAAACGGTGCTGCAACATAAAGCAAATTGGGTACAGCGATCCAAAGTAAATAAAGTAAATAAATAAAGCAAATAAAGCGGTCAACAAAAGTGCGGCTTCCCACACACCCCCTCTCTCTCACTGTGTGTGAAACAGGTGAACTAGGTGAGGTATTCAATGAAACAGGTCCGCCCCTCTGCCTGTCAATCAACCACATTAATCACCCGTGACAGCCCACTCATTGCATAGACATCATTTCCAATTCATGGCTCTTACATGGAGTGTGTTGCATCAGCAATCACACAGCTCCATATATGGGCACAAAAGGGGCCAGGTCCACTCAGCTCCATATATGGGCACAAAAGGGGCCAGGTCCACATATACAGTAACAGCGGGACAGACACACAGACAGACAGACATGATCTGCAGGGTCTCAGCTGCGTTGGCTTCCCGCGTTTGCGCGTCTTACTGGTTTGTAGTTGTTACGTCCCCACCAAAGAGGTCCAGGTGTTATTTTGTGCAAAAGCGCATTATTGGATATTTCCCCTACCATAAGCCCTCAATTAATTCAATTCTATTCAATCGAATGGGGCATTGTGTTTTAGTGCTATTTCGCTTATTTTCATCGCTCAAAAATATTTTTTTTTGTATATATCCTCTCTTCATAATGTAAATAGTATCCCAAGCGGCACACTTTATTACTTATGTTGATGGAAATAAGCAAATTATCACTAAAACACAACCCCCTTATGGTAGGGGAAATAGCCAATAATGCGCTTTTGCACAAAATAACACCTGGACCTCTATGGTGGGGACGTCATGTAACGACTACAAATAAAGGTAAGAAAGCCTTCTAGTCCGAAATTCTCCTTTAACCCATTCTGATCGGGAACCCATTTTGGTGTTCAGCATCATGTTATGCTTTAGCTATTGAAAAACAGCAGATCTACAAGCTCATAGCGCGCCACCGAGTGGCGCGCTACGAGCTTGTAGGTCTGCTATTTTGGAAAAATCGAAGAACGACTGACATTTTTAGAATCTGATCTCAGGTCAGAATGGGTTGATCAGACCAGTGTGTGTCCAGTGGAAACCTCGTATGAATCTGATCTCAGGTCAGAATGGGTTAAGAGAACAGAAGCTGTATCACCTGCTTGGCCGTAGGAACCCGGTGGAACGGTAGCACACGACGACAGCATCCACTGCCCTTTAAAATACAATGAGAGAGAAGCAATATTATTCACCACATCAGTGTTGTTTTTGTACAGCAAATTTTGATTTTAGTTTTCTTGAATAGTTTTCATTTAGTTTTACATTTTCGTCACCCGGAATGTTTTAGTGTTTAGTCTAGTTTTAGTCGACTAAAATCTTATGATATCTACAGTTGATTTAGTCGACTAAAAATGTATTTTGGTGGGCGTTGATGTCGTCTAAATGATTTTACACTTGCTGAAAATAGCCGATCTACAAGCTTTACGCGTCACAGCGCGACGCGTTGTGAGCGTTGTAGATCGGCTATTTTCAGCATGCAACCAAGTGAAAAATGACATACACTGGATCTCTTGTTCAAATGATCTACAAGCTGAGCTACAAGCTTGAGCTTGTAGATCAGCTATTTTTGCTATGACAGTAATATGCAAATGGGGCCCTGTGGAGTGAATGTGGAAATATAGTCGCCATCTCCATCGTCAAAGTTTCCCACCCCTGATAGGTCACAGTACAACCACTGATCTGTAATGCGATATATTAGTCACCATATGTCATAGTGCAACAGTACAGGACTAGACAATTAAAAACAACATTTTGAAATGTGTTTAAATTTAAAAGGATCACTGGTTGGTTAACACACCCGGAGCATCAAAAACGGAGGTCTCCGTCCTATCAAATAATCCCGCTGCCCGCCCAGGACAGATTCATCACAAGTTCTGTCTTTAATCATATCACAACGGAGCGCAGAATGTTGCGGGCAGTACTCAACATCAATAAGAGCACACATGTTACAAACACAACTCTGTATGATGGAATGCCAAGGGTGACCCAGAAAATAGCAGCCAGGAGAATGAGACTAGCAGGACACTGCCAAAGACACCAAGAGCTGCCAGCCAGTAAACTAGTGCTGTGGGAACCAACGCACGGGCACCGGTCACGAGGACGTCCAACGCTAACATACGTGGATATACTCAAGAACGACGCAGGAGCGCAAAGTACCAACGAACTGGCCCAGATGTATGGAGAACCGGGATGACTGGAAACGACGATGGAGGGCTCGTCTGAGGACGACCTAGAGATAGCGTCGTTTCAGCAACATTCCATGTCATTTCCGGTTGGGACGTCATCCAAAGTGATCCCCCTCCATGTTAGTGGATGGGAGGAAAAATCTTAAAACGTGAATAACTCTTCATCTAAATCAATGCTTCCAATTCTATACCAAAGGTTGTGTTATCGACGGCCCACCGCGGTCCCGTCGCTTGTCGTGTTAGAAGTAATCATACTTCCCGTTGTTGTCCATCCCCTCTGGGGTGTTTTGGCTACATCTAGCTACTTCTAGCTACTTCCAAAATGCTGCGGAGCAACCTTGAAATTGGCTCTCAAGGTCCAAAACGCTGGGCACCCTGATTTCATTTTTTTTTCTTTAAATTTTTATCCCACGATTTTGTAACCCATTTTTCATCACTGTGTCAATTATCTAATGTGATCCTGGGCTCTACACACCCTCCACCAACCTAGTCCCCATATATGGGGGACTGACGTTCTGCCTGACGTTCCTTCCTAAAGGGGAGTTTTTCGTTACCATTGTCGCAATATTGCTTGCTCTGGGTGGATCTTTGTTGGTTGTAAAGTGTCTTGAGACAACTTGTTGTGATTTGACACTATAATAAAATTGAATTGAATTGACAAGGGGAGAGCAACGGACTTGAACTCATGCTTCCTTCATGCCTGAGTGTCCAAGTTGCTCCTTTACACCTGACAGGGGGGAGTTTCCCTGGTTGGACGTAGCGCGTGGAAGGAACACGTTATTCCAACCAGTTCCTTTCCCCTCCATCAGGTGCCCCGGCTGGCCAGGGGGTTGGCAGTTTTAGTGACCTGGATTACTGCATGTTTTTTGTGAGGGTACCTACCCTAGGGGACACGGGGAGAACATGCAAACTCCACACAGAAAGGCCCTTTCGCCAATTCCCCGCCTCGGGTATGGGCACTGATGACGCGGAGGAGGAAACACGCCGCCAGCGCCCACAGCGTCCCGAGCGGGAATTGAACACCCTGATTTAATGGTTCCAAATACGCCCCGGGCGTTCGGGGTGGTAACCCATTGAAACCTGTGGCCAATTCTAAAACTATTTATTTTATTTTTATTTTTTTGTAATAAATGTATACATCAGTGGGTTTTTCATGTCAAGGACCCCCAAAAATAGGCCGCTGACGTCCCCCTTCTCAAAATACTTTGTTCCAGGCAGGGGCCATTGGAAGCAAAGAAAATTAAAAATGTTGGCTTGAAAAATAAATATATATATATATTGAAAGATATATTACACACATGTTTACCATAAAAAAGGGCTGATCTACAAGCTCATAGCACGGCATGAAGTGACGTGCTGAATGAGATTTATAGACATTTTTAACACAAATTGTCTGTCTTGGGCTCTGCGGCCAATTGCATAACACATGTATTTGTTCACAAATAATGGAAGGCGTCTCACCTGCATCTTCGCAGTAAGCACCGGGTGAAATGGTAGCACGCGCCGGCAGCCGCTGGCCTGCAATTAAACACAAACAAAACAATAATAATAATCCTTATTGTCCCGAAGGATATTCGTCTTCAAAGTTCTGTTCAAACACTCACATCAAAACAACAGATAACGCATACCACCAAGACCATACAAAAACATGAGGTCTTACATATACAGAACCATCCCTATCGGCAGTTTGTTTAATGCTGCTATGGCTGAGGGGACAAAACTCCTACTAAAACACATAAAGCATGGACTTGACTACATATCGCATGAAATGGTGTAGGATTTTTCTATAGCTTCATAGCATTGTTTGTTTGTTACCTTTTTTACTTTATGTTGATTTCGTTTTTTTTTTTAAGCGTATATTTGTACGAAATGTACCCATTCTACATACAGTACTGTGAATACAATTTCAAATCAATCAATCAATTCATGTCCACGTGTATTTTCAGATATTTAACACATAATAGTTACTGTAAACTTGACCATTTTGACTCGTTTGAATCGGTGTGCTCTTTTTTGCCTACACTAAATCTCTTTGCCGAAAATAGCCGATCTACAAGCTCACAACACGTCGCGCTGCAACATGTTGTGAGCTTGTAGATCTGCTATTTTCGACTCCCCAGAATAGTGCTATTCGTTTCAAGTGGTTACTGTAAATAATAACAATAACTCGTATCACACAAAGATTTGGCGGCCCCCATGGAGCGACTCTGAGGACCCAGACCCCTGAACTAGAAGTAAATATACTGTATAAACAACAACACAATATTCTACATATTGGGTCCGAGAGGCTAAATCTCATCAAATGGTGGTCCGTGCAGGCTCAAATGCCGGGACCGTACCTATGTTCCCTCAGCCCTATGTTCCCTCGGGTCCGCGTCAATATGCCGACGGTCCGATCGACAACCTACCTCAAACCCTCACCCTAACCCTAACCTCCCCCGGGGCAGACACCTAAACCTAACCACCCACCCTCTCCCGACCCCCAGCGCACCTCGGACCAATGCTCCTTCTGAGGGAACATAGGGCTGAGGGAACATAGGGCTGAGGGAACATAGGGCTGAGGGAACATAGGTATGACCCCCAAATGCCCAATAAACAATGGACCTTGAATATGAAAAAGGGTTGAAACTTGAACACCACAAGCTCTAATGCAAATGACCAAAGTGATTTACCACGTGGTGCATGTTAATGTTATTTCCAGGGAAGAGAAGAGTAGTTCAACGTAATGAATCCGGTGCTGTGCACGGTTCAGGCAGACAGTCCCTACAACATATTTTATAATGGCATATTTATTTTACTTGGTTCATATTCCTTCTAGCCACAGTGGCTTGTTATGACCCCCAGGGGTCCTTGAGGGAGTTCCAGGGGGTCCCCAGCTAAATGATAGTTGGAACCAAATGAACCCTTATGGGTCTGTAACTCAGAAAGTGTACAATTTAATTTGGTACTTTAAATTAACATTGATTTTACAATATAAATATCAGAGATAAAAATGCCATTAAATGGGAGTCCGTAGACTAATGCATGTCCAACTGGGGGTCCTTGAAATTAAACGGGTTGAGAATCACTGCTAGAGCAGTAAAAAATATTCTTATGGGGGTCCCTGTGTACTGGCATATCTTTTCAAAATAAAGTTTGGGAAACATTGCACTAATGCACTACAGTACCCACCAAGTGCATTGCAGTACATGTTTTTTAGGATCTGTATACTTTACTTAGTATTTTTTGGATACATTTAAAAAAGACAACATGCTGTGCAGGCCTACTGTTGACTCCACTACAATGAAGGTAAGTAATAAAGTGGAAATGTACATTATAAATTAACCATAAATAAATAAATAAATAAATACTAAAAAAGCAGATCCACAAGCTCACGTGTTGCATGGCAACGCGTTGTTGTTGGGCTTGTAGATCTGCCATTTTCACCATTATGTCTTGAGAATATCTGGAACATCTTTGTTCTTTTGAATACTTAAGTTAACTAGGCTATTTTATTTATTATTATTTTTGAACCCATGCACGAATATTCAAGTATTTTTCTTTTAAAACAAAGTAGTCCAATACTTTATCCCTAGACTGAGCAACTTTTACTTGTAGTTCAGTCAACTTCAGTGACATTTTGACCAAGATTATACTAATTTGTGTCCACCAGCCAATCTCTTGCATCAGCCACAGTGATGATAAAAGATCTTTCCTACTCGCTGCTGATTGTTAGAAAGAATAAGAGCGCTACTAGTAGTTGCAACAAACGCAGAAACATTAATTTACCTCCATAGAGTGTGTTGTGCTGTAGTCTGTAGTGTAGTCTTCCTCCAGGTTAGTTGGTGCAGAAAGTTTTCTGCAAAGCTTCTTGTGTTTACTTCCTGCACACACATGCTCTCTCTGACCAAGAGGTCCAACCTTAGAGTATACTCTATGGGTCCAACCCCTTTCTCCGCCAGTAGGCAATAGCACCGAGGCTCGCAGACCCTTCGGCCAATGGCGTGCTGTGTTTCCACTCTATGCTGTGTGCCTTAGGTTTAGTAGTGACTCTAAAAACAAAATAGCAGATCTACAGACTCCTCAACGTGTCCGACACATACCGACACGCTGTGAGCTTATAGATCTTTGCACATGTTCTGACCTTGTTGAATGTTGCCTCTGATTAAAACTAGCAAACCCACTTTCAAAACTGAACTGAAATTGAAAACAACTAAATTAACATACAAATAAAATTAAAAACTTAAAACTTGTTTTATATATATATATGTAGGCTACCTCCCATCCCAGCTCCCTCCTTGATTCACTGGAATGCTTCAGTTTATAGTTATTGGAGAAAAAAAATGCAGGCACCGATCTGGCGTGTTTTCAATTAATCTATCATGGTTAATATGAATCAGACATTGAAATGCTGCCTTGAGCAACTTCAATAAAAACTGTCTGGGGTGTCGCATACAGGTAAGCCTGAATGGATGGTAAAATGACCAAAAGTGTATTTGAAAGTCCCTTTAAAAGAATACCAAGTATTACATCCGAGTAGTAGGCCTATAATGTTTGGATGTAAAGTCGATAACACAGCAGTTGAGTGAACGCAAAATGAGTGTGTCGTTCACCACCACTCTACTGAATTCAATGCTGCTTTTTTTTTATCACTGGCTGCTATTAACACTCTTTAAAACCTGGAAATAATCTGTGTCATTTTACATTTTATACAGCACATTGGTTCTCAAAGTTGGGTCCGGGGACCCCCAGGGGTCCCTGGGGGGGGGCTTATACAGGGGTGGGAGTGAGAGTGGCTTGAAGTTCTTGCCGGAACTAGTACCAAAACCTTCTCATATCTGCAAGTTTACCTCATAAATTGACACATCTGTGCTGTCTGGAAGAAACCACCTAACTCCAAAATGTTCATGTTTTAGGAAATGAGAAAACATCCAGCTCAAGTGGAGTTAAGAGGTTTTTGTTGAAGCGCTTTTAATACTTAATTTTCATGAATTGGTTCAATTGCATATAATAGGATGTATTTAAATCAAATGGTGTTTGTATCAAAAAACGTGCTTTTCTTTGAAATTATACCACCATCAATCATTTGATATAATGTATAGACAAATAAAATAAAATGTTTAGTATGTAGGCTACCACAAAACTTCAATATCAATATGATATTGACGTTTTGGTGGTTGTGTTTCAGGGACGCTCGCTCTAAAAGAATATATATTCCAAGATTTGTGCCACATTTTCGCTATTTTTCAATAGCTAAATGCTTAAAACACCAAAAGGGGTTATTCTAAATCCTGACAGTTTTCTGAAAAACCCATGTTTCTATGTCAGTCGTTCTCAAACATTTCTCATGTCAAGGAACCCCACGATTATATGCAATTGGCTGCCGACCCCCATCTCTTTAACTATATAGAAGTGTCTATTTGTACGTCTCATGTTTTGATGAATTGAACATGGTGGACTCTGTTGTAATGTAACCCTGTTGTAATGCTTAATTGGGTCGTCCACTACTCCACTCACAGTTAACAGTCTTTGTATTGAGTTTGTGCTTGAAATGTACTGTAATTCTGCAAACTGTTAATAAATATTTCAATCAATCAATCTGAAAATATGTTGTTCCAGGGACCTTCCCAGAAGCAAAGATTTGAGTTTAAAACGTTTTCACGATTTTTCAAAAATAGCAGACCTACAAGCTCGTAGAGTGGCACTCGGTGCCACGCTACGAGCTTGTAGATCTGCTTAAAACACTAAAAGGGGTTCCCGCCCAGAATGGGTTAACACTCTACAGTCTACAGCTACTTTCATCAAAATATCAACATCGCCTTTAAGTAAGTGACCCCGTTAAGACTCCAGGTTTAGATGATAACCTTATCACCTAAAGTCCTAAACGGTGATAACAAGTGGAGGCCATCATACTCACAGTGACGTCCTTTAAGCATTGACCCCGCCTCCCTCTGGTTCGGGTGCGTGACCCCTGTCAGCCTGGGCACACTTTTTTTTTCATAGAACTGAAGTGTATATTTGTACGTCTTTGAAATGTTGAAAATGGCGGACCCTGATGTAAACAAGTGTGAGTGCTTTTCATGGTTTCGTCCTCAAAGTGTCCGTTTTTTGTATTGACTTGTGCTTTCGTTTGAAAATGACCCATTCTACATACTGTGAAATAACATGTTCAATCAATCAGAAGTGTCTCCTTTGTGTGACAATAAAACGTTAAAAATCCATGAATTCGAGTCTCCGTGGGGTGAGTAATCTAATCGATAGGAAAATAAAAGTAATTTTGGGGGGGCGAACCATCCCTGTAACGTTTAGAATGACACCAGCCTGTGGTCCGCCATACGTTTCAATACATTATCCGCATCATAGTCAGCAGACTGACAGCATGAACACAAACCTCATTACGCAATGTTTATTGTAAAGGGAGCTTTGGTTGCTACAAGCAATCATGGAGCTTGGAATTAAAAATGGAATGCATCTATAGATTAAAAATGTCCAGGCTCACATACATTTAAATTAAGGAGAGGGGGAAAAAAGAACAAAAAAAGATGAGGTTGAGTGAGGAAATTCAATATAGGCCTATGAATCTTTTGTTCTCCCTAATTACTCTACTTTTTGTTTTGTGTGTGACGAGCTATCTTCGTTCCTACTCTCACCTATATGGTCATGAAGTTCCTACTCTCACCTATGGTCATGAAGTGTTCCTATACTCTCACCTATGGTCATGAAGTGTTCCTACTCTCGCCTTAGCTCTGGTCCATAGCTCTAATGCGCGCATTAGAGCTATGTTACTCTCAACTTCCGCCGCTCGCATGAATGCAGACCAGCCTCTACTCTTTGGCGTAAATAAAAATAATGTTTTTGCTACTCACTCAGAATCGTAGAAGCAGTAGAAGGCTATGGACCAGAGCTACTCTCGCCTATGGTCATGAAGTGTTCCTACTCTCACCTATGGTCATGAAGTGTTCCTACTCTCACCTATGGTCATGAAGTGTTCCTACTCTCACCTATGGTCATGAAGTGTTCCTACTCT
Organism: Protomyctophum bolini; assembly: GCF_963924005.1. Classification (NCBI taxonomy): domain Eukaryota; kingdom Metazoa; phylum Chordata; class Actinopteri; order Myctophiformes; family Myctophidae; genus Protomyctophum; species Protomyctophum bolini. The sequence goes on along the minus strand of NC_137868.1, from coordinate 4,311,573 downwards.
CACCTATGGTCATGAAGTGTTCCTACTCTCACCTATGGTCATGAAGTGTTCCTACTCTCACCTATGGTCATGTCTCGGCGCCATGTCTTGTATTGTATCTGTATGCTGCAGGGAGGGTCCTTGGGGTCCAAGACAAATTTGGGAGACAAAATAAAGAAACCTTGAACCTTGAACCTTGACTAAAACAGAATTTGCTGCCAAAAACAACAGTGGTTAGGATGCCTCCTCCTCGCTGCACGCCCCACTGGGAGGAGACACGCTGGCCTGGGAACGCCTTGGGAGGAGCAGGTTGCTCATGTTGCTCTGGGAAAGGGAAGGCTGGGAAATCTCTGTTGGAACCAGTGTTGTTTTTGGCAGCAAATGTTTGATAGTCATAGTCTCTTGAATAGGTTTCGTTTAGTTTTAGTCACATTTTAGTCACCTGGAATGTCTTAGTGTTACAGTAGTCTAGTTTTAGTCGACTAAATATCATAAGATTTCCGTCAACTAAATCTACGATTGATTTAGTCGACTAAAATGTGTTTTGGTGGGCGTTGATGCCATCGTAATGACAGTTTTTACACTTGCTGAAAAAAGCCGATCTACAAGCTCACAACGCGCTGCGCTGCGACGCGTTGTGAGCTTGTAGATCGGCTATTTTCAGCATGCAACCAAGTGTAAAATTACTTATACTGGATCTCTTGTCCACTAGTCCCTTCCTAACATTTTAGTCTAGTTTTTATTTGTTGACAAAATTATCAGTATATTTAATCATAGTTTTAGTCATCATGGCTTAGTTTTTATTTAGTTATGTCGTTTTTTGTCAGTGAAAAAAGGTAGTCGACGAACATTTTTCGTCATAGTATATTAGTCGACGAAAACAACACACTGGTTGGAACCGTTACCCCCGCGACCTGATTCCTGATATGTGGTTGAAGATGGATGGATGTATCTAGGTTTGTGTGAGGGAGATATACAAAACAAAATAAAGAACATGTTAACTGTTTAGCTGGGCTATGTGAACCCCCATGTGGCTCTTCAGTACGCCACGCTGACTAAAAGACTTCCCGCAAATTGAACAAGCATACGGTTTCTCCCCCGTGTGCACTCTCATGTGCATCTTGACAGTTCCGTGCTGGTTAAAACTCTTGCCGCAGACTGTGCAACTAAAGGGTTTCTCCCCCGTGTGAACCCTGAAGTGCGTCTTCAGGTTGACCTTTTGGTTGAAACCTTTGCCACAGACCGAACACCAAAAGGGCTTCTCCCCGGTGTGCGTCATCGTGTGCTTCTTGAGATTGCTCATTTGGCTGAAGCCCCGGCCACAGAACGTACAACTGAAACAGTTCTCACCTGTGTCTATTCCTATGGGACTCTGCAGGTGAAAACTTTCATCAAACCCTTTGCCACTAAAAGTAAAATTAAAGGATTGCTCCCCCCCGCCGGCGTGACCGGCCGGCGAAATCTCTTTAGACGACTCCGGGTCATGGGACGGCTCGTTTCTCGACAACGACAAACTCCGTCCGGCTTCCGCATCTAGCGTCGTCTTGCGTGACTTCGGAGTTCTTAAAGCCGACCGGTCTTCCCCCCCGCCGGTCTCCCCCCCCCACTCGTCGCTGTCTTCGGTGAGTTCGGCGTCGGATTCGGAACTGAGCGAAGAGAGCACCTGGACGACGTCCTCGTCGTCCTCGGCGGCGGCTGGCTGTGACGACGTCCCGCGGTCAGCCGGTGTCGCCGTCCTGTGTTGAGTGGAGGTGCCGGCGGCGGGTTCCTCCGCCTCCATGCTTTCGTCGCCATCTTCACGTTTCACCACCAGCAACGCCAGCGTCGACCCGTACGGCGGCATCTCTCCGTCGCGCCTCTCCTGATGTCCGGGTGAAACCGCCTCTTCACACGCGGGGAAAAAGTCTGGTGGAACAGAACATTTAAGACAAACAACGACGATCAATTAGATACTTAATATTATTTCCATAATGTGCACACAGATATGTGAATGTAAATACACAACATGACACGAATTAATAGAGATACAGGTACAATTTACAATTTAGGCATTTAGCAGACACTCTTTAATCCAGAGCGATTTACATTAAGCAAGAACAAAAAGCATCATACATCACATAAAAAGCATTTATCATGAAACATGCGTAAGCTAAAAATGTAACAGTGGAATATCTATATAATGAAACTATACATATATACTATACTATGCTATACATATGTACTATGGCGTGCTATGGCTACATACAATGCAATTATAGTGCTGTCTACATAACATGCTATATGTAACATATGTTATATTTCATCATGGACAACGTTGCATAAATACACATGTCAAAAGGATAGAACACAAACTAGCATGAGAGCTCATCATTTCCATGATGCTCCTTTAAATTGAGTTCACAGAAGCAGAATGTGCATTTATTTTTCGATTGGAGAGGCCATTGTGCCATGGTCATATAACAGAGGCAAATAGCAGATCTACAAGCTCACACAACACGTTGCATTGTGACAGGGACCCCCGGTCATAACAGAGGCAAATAGCAGATATACAAGCTCACAACACGTTGCATTGTGACAGGGACCCCCGGTCATAACAGAGGCAAATAGCAGATCTACAAGCTCACAACACGTTGCATTGTGCCAGGGACCCCCGGTCGGTCATAACAGGGGCAAATAGCAGATCTACAAGCTCACATGTTGCCTCGTGACATTTTGCTGGGGACCCCCTAGCTGTAACCCTTTTCAAGGACCCCCAGGGCCCGCCCGGGTCCCCGGACCCCCACTTTGAGAACCACTTACTGGTATAATGGCTATGATGACTTTTATTTCGGGCCATGATTTATTAGACATGCATTCATTTATTTATTTCATTCATATTTCTTGTTGTATGTCAGTGTTCAACGTTTGTTAAATGTATTGTTAAACATCTGCATTACTTAATTTAGAAGACTACGCACTTAGAGAAAGCAGAGTTGTGACGAAAAAAAGTATTTAGGTCCATAATTTATTCTGACCGCTGGCCCATCTGTGCTGAGACTTCTGACCCCTTATCCATAATCTCTCCTAATGGTGTAAACATCAATACAGCATGGAAGTGTGTTCAAAACCTTATCCCAAAGACAACTAAAATATTCTTTAGTTTTGGGTCGGGGTCGAGAGGCTAAATCTCATCAAATTGTTATTGTTGTAGTCAGTGGGGTCCAGGGATCCCCAGGGGTCCTTGAGGGAGTTCCAGGGGTGTCCCCAGCTAAATGATAATAGTTAAGAACCAATTTTGGACCCTTGTGGGTCTGTAACTCAGAGAGAGTACAAATGGAACCAAATGGGTCTGTAACTCTGAGAGTGTTTGTTTGTTTGATTGATTGAAATATGTATTAACAGTTTGCAGAATTACAGTACATTTCAAGCACAAACTCAATACAAAGACGGTTAACTGTGAGTGGACGACCCAATTAAGCATTACACTTGTTTACAACAGGGTCCACCTTGTTCAATTCATCAAAACATTTAGAGACATACAAATAGACACTTCTATATAGTTAAGGAACAGAACAGGAATTCATCATAAAGGAAGCAAAAAGGGAAAAGAAACATATGTATACAGTGAGGGGAAAAGGGGGATGGGGGGGATTCAGATTTTACGGAGGCCAGTTTAATTGCAGCCTTTGAGAGCGGTTTTGAAAGAGTCAAGGGATTCACATGTACACATGGAACCAAATGTACACTCTCAGAGTTAAATTAACATTGATTTTACAATACAAATTGGGGTCCCAGAGATAGAAATGCCATTGAATTCCGTAGACTAATGCATGACAATTGACAAACTGGGGGCTCTGAAATTAAACGGGTTGAGAATCACTGCTATAGAGCCGTAATAATAATAACAATCTTCTCTTAAGATGTCCCTTACATTACCTCTTCAAATGGGGGGTCCGCGGGGCTAAAGCAGTGCCACTTTGGACGTCCCTGACATGATAAAGTTTGGGAACCAGTGGTTTTTAGTAACGGTACCAACCTGCGGGTTGAGTTTTGACAGCAGCAGCAGCAGCAGGAGGGTTGAGGACATCCAGCTGCCTCTGGTAGTCCACCAGAGTCCTCACAAACACGGACAGAATGTCCTCCGCCACGGCGGACAGGCGCTGATTGATGAACAGCCTCAGTGTCTCTATGTCGCACATTTTAAACTCGTTTTATTTTTGTTTCATCTGAAAAATAAAAGAACGCAGCCTGTTTGTTTGTTTGTTTGTTTCCCACGGTGGATTCTTCTGGCGAGCCAACAATGAATGTAAACAAAACAATGTGGAGGCACTTCCTGGTCGACGACGGTGGTTCGTTCGCGCATGTCAAATAAGGAGTTGATGTGTGGGGCACGGTGCTGTGTTAACACCGCCATCTGCTGGTGAGAGTGTGTAACACAGCTCTGTTTACACCTTTTTTTTAATTCCTCAATAATGTATTTATTTTTATTATACACATTGTTTTGTCTTGATTGCTTTGTTCCACTTAAATACTGTGCTTTATTTCCAATACTTCTACTCCACATACATCTCAGGCAAAAGGCTACTTTTACCCCACTACATTTATTTGAAAAACTTTATTTCCTATAGTTACTTTATTATGATAATTAAAACATTAACTACTCCAGCCACAATTCAGCCATTTGAAAACAACCGATTGATTGATTGATTGATTGATGTATTAACAGTTTGCAGAACTATAAACAAGCTCACAATGGGATTGGGAAAAAATAAAATAGAAGTATTTGAGGTAGGCCTAATTCTTATTGTACATTTTTGAGTACTTAGTTGTTCACCGCTCACATCCGGTATAGAGCCCGCCCCCCTGTATCTGGTCTCTTCCACGCACACAATACATGGCATGCACGCAGACCGTTTCCGTATCCGTTCCAAACCGGGTATGCGCGTCCAACAGGCTACTTAACACGCACAGAACGCAGCACCCACCGACCACCAGGAAAACTTGTTGCTATACGTGCGTCGTTTAGCTGCTAGTTATTTTAACGTCGTTTTTAACTTGTATTTTATTCATTTATCACAGACAGACAACGGAACGAACACAACATGTCTTCTTCTTCATCATCTGCGTCTAGCATGGCGCTGAATGCTTTCATCAGTGAGCGTCTGGGAGCGGCAGCTTCAAACATCCGTGTGGAGGTAATACTAAAACATCTGATGATTATGCATTCATTCATTCATTCATTCATTCACTGCAGGACCCCCAAAGTAATATGTAGGCTATTTAGAAAGTGCATGGACCCCACACCACCCCCAGCTGTATACAGTTTGTATCAGGGACAAGATTGGCTTGTATATTGTCGTTTTTGTTTGTTTGTTTTTGTTTTTTTGCATAGTACTGTATAGCCTTTTATGTATGTCATTAAATGTTCTGATGAATTGAAAACGGAAGACCTCAATGGAAACAATTAAGCCATAGGCTTCCATCCATCTTCAATAACAGACCTTGTATTGAACTAACTGTTAAAGTTTTCTATCAATAAATCAATGTGATTGGTAAAGGATCCTTTGGGGTTACAGATTGAATACTTTTTTACCAGTTAGCAATACAAATAATTAAAAGTACAGTTCAATACAAAGTCTGCTAAGAGGATTTAAACCCATGAAAGCCTATGGCTTGTTTCCATTGGTGTCCTTTAATTTGTATTCAATTCATTTTTTTTTTAAATAAAATAAATCTCAGTAGGAACATATCCTGGATTAAAGTAATTCCCATTTTAAAGCAGTTTTAAGGTAGATTTAACTATTTAAGTCATGGCTACTTGGTGGTATATGCAGGGAATTATCGATTATTGCATTAATTGATAACCTGATCGATTAACTGGTTAGTTGATAAGCAGCGTTTATTTTTTTTATCTGAGAATGTTATTTCCCTCAATGTCTAACATAAAAATCTACACTTATATATATATACAGATTATATACAGAAATATTATATTCCTTAATCAAATATTTATTTGACCATTTGCTTTCCCACAATCTGCTTCACCCAGTAGGGCACAGAATAATAAATAAGTTAATACTAATTACCAGTTAGACGCCCTGTGGGCGAGAGAGCCCTTTTGGGGCGAGGTCGCGTGAACGCATTTAAACAACTTAAATAGTGTAAAAGATCGGTTTCTCCAGATAGGGTAAATCACCGATCGGCGTGAACTGAATATGGGCCGATCAGTGGCCGTTTATCGGAGCATCTCTAACTAAAATGAATTGGGCAGCCAACTAGTGCTGCCTTTTTCGATTAATTGTGCAGCACTATTAGAGTCTCAAAACTAATTTTCTTTGTGTCTGTTTTGAGGTGACAGAGCTGTTGGCGCCATTAGCGGAGCAGAATCGTCAGAGCCGCAAAGAACTGGAGAGACTCAACAGACTGCTGGCCACCGTGCGACCAGACCTTAAACTGGACGGAACAGGTTGGTATTCATACTATGACCACCGTGAGACCAAACCTTAAACTGGACGGAACAGGTTGGTATTCATACTATGGCCACCGTGCGACCAAACCTTAAACTGGACGGAACAGGTTGGTATTCATACTATGGCCACCGTGCGACCAGACCTTAAACTGGAAGGAACAGGTTGGTATTCATACTATGGCCACTGTGCGACCAGACCTTAAACTGGAAGGAACAGGTTGGTATTCATACATGCCGTTGTACGGCCCCACCGGTACAGATGATTAGCTTAATGAGCAACATTGTTTTCTCACTCGAGTGTATAATACAGGATAACTGGCCTGCTCAGGTCAGTGAACCAATAGGATCCACCGCCTGTTTTGTCCGGCACCGGCTGGGCTCATAGATATTAAAATAATACAAATTATGCCTCTTTATTATTATTATTATGCCTGCAGTTCATTGGAGCGTGTGTCGACGTGAGGGCGGAAGTTCGGAAGGAACGCTACCGCCACGCTGCCACTTAAGTGACTACTGGCCAATCAGACCTAACTTTTGCACCTTTTTTTTTTTTGCAACTTTTGCGCCTACACTTTTTCTATAGCCAAATTCACTCGCTCACTCACACTCGGTCACTCCAGCATGGTGGTGTTGCGGTGAAAATGGTGACCTGCTGAAATATGTGACAATCGTGTAGAGTAGACATCACATAACGTCAGTGTCCGAGTGTAAATCGTTGCCGTTTGTTTAAGAAGAGTTCAACCTAGCGGTATTTTTAGGCTTAACGTATTCAAAGATCTCCATGTATGTTGTGTGAAGTCTAACAAGATGGTCACACATATTTATAGTGCGAGTGAGTGAGTGAGCGAGTGGCAGAGATTTTCGGTATTGGAATTTGGCTCAAGGCTGGCCCAGGCTAATGGTTCTCTCTCTCTCTCTCTCTCTCTCGTCCTGTTTTGTCCAGACACCACGCACCACCACCACCACCCCCCCATGGCGGCTATGTCCAGGCTTAGCCCCAGGCTAACGGAGGAGGGGAGGAGTCCCAGCCTAATGAAGGAGGAGCCACAGCATCACCAGCTAAAAGAAGAAGAAGAAGAAGAAGATCAACACACGCCTATGGAGGAGGAGGAGAGCTCTGCCCAGTAGGAGTGAATTAAACCCCGGCCTGGCTCAGCGCTTCCACGTCAGGAACAATGAGAGTCCCCGGAGGCGCACTGTTTCGGCTGCGCACAGTTTTTAAGACAGCTGGTGGATGGAAAAGAAGCTCCACCTCCGCGCCCGACTGACTGACGCGACGGACAGCTTCACGGACGCGCTCTCCTCCACGTCCGTTGGGTGCGGAGGTGGAGCTACTTTCCCATCCACCCAGCTGTCTTAAAAACTGTGCGCAGCTGTTGTGTGTGTGTGTGTGTGCAGTCGAAACAGTGCGCGACAGTGTGCCTCCGGGGACAGGGTGTTCTGGACATCTCCAGGATCCCAGGATGTCCGAATCCCCCTGTTATGAGTGGAGTATTTTTTATTATCTGGTAGATCAATCAAAACCATAAAAAAACAGGACCTGGGATCAATACGATACCCCCATTCAGGGTCATAAAATTGCCTCTGCAAATATGGCAATGCACAAAATCCAAGTCACATCCACTCACTATTCGAGTGGATGCGATTTTGTTTTATTATTAACTTATTTTTAACTCTAAAGGTTTGTTTGTAGACCAATGTTGGACAGAAATGTGTGATCTAATGTGACTCCAATGGGCACTGTTCGTTCATGATGGCCATTTGGAACAACACAAATGGCACCGGGTCCATTTAGTTTAATTAACTGAGGATTTGGGTATTTGCTCTATAGGACTCTAATCTATCTACGCCGAAACTCTTAAAATCCTCAAATGGAGGCCTGTGGCCCTCATCCGAAAGTCACTGAATGTGGCTGTCCGCACATGCTGTTTTTAATTTTTATATAATGGGACTGGCTTAATGAGAGCCGTGCACTTTGATTTTATAAATGTTTATAATAAAATGTTCAAATCTAACCTTGTGTGGCTATTTTCAATCTGATAGCTCAGACATGGCTCAGCTATTTTTCTATTGCTGTCACCTTTTGGGCATTTTAGGTAAGGACACACACACACACACACACACACACACACACACACACACACACACACACACACACACACACACACACACTAATATAATTGCCTACATTTTAGATGCATTTAAACATAACCGTGGTAAACTAGCCCTATTCAAGTAATTTATGAAAACCAAAATCTGTTTTATGCTTGTATGAAAACTCAATTTGTAAATGCACAATACCATATTCAGCACGTCACTAGTCTTCTGCTCACAACACTTGTGAGCTGAAATGCATTCGTTTTTGGGTGAAAATAATGGTGATAACTAAACGGGTTTGTGCCTGACTGTGATATTTCTAAATCTTATATTTTTAAAGGCGTTAAAAGTTATTAATTCACAACATTGTAGGTGGAAGCGGGCCTGTAGGCCGTGCATGAGGCAGTGGTTGTTCTCACATGTCTGGGGACCCCCAGATGTCCTTCAGGGGGTCCCCGAGTACATTATTAATTAGGAATCCAAAATGTATTGCCTATAATTCAATATTAATCGATAGTCAACGGGGGTTTTAAGCATAAAGCATACATTGTGGTAAATAAGTATTATGTTATCCATCCACATACCAATGATGGTAGGCCTGTAGCCCTTTCCTTTCCTCAACATAAAAAAAATAGTGTCCCTGGTGTGTGAAACCACTGCCGTAATTAAGTGTAAGTGTACGGCTTCAAATCATTTCACTTCAGTCATGTGCATAGGCCTATAAATATGTCGTGGATATATTGAGGTATTGGACAAATTAAAAAAATAAACTGTACTGCTGCAGATACTGCAGGTATAGGATAAAACAGTGTAGTATTGTTGTGCTTGCTTATACGGTTTTCTTACCCTTCAAAAGCTGGGCTTTGCTAGTGCCCATGGGCCAAAGGATCAGGATCGAGGTCCTTGCAAATTAAACATTTGTTGGCCTCCTAAATATGCCATATAGTGTCATAGTAAATCAGTGTCATATTATTCTGAAGAGAATCCTACCGGGAGGCCAGAGAGCAGTTGGTGGAGGTGAACGGAACACTGTCCCCTTTTGTCCCCTAGATGGCAGTATAGTGGTCCATATTAATCCCAGCAGAAAGCGTCTTTTCTGATTTCGCAGGTGGTCAGTGGACCGTTGAGCTGATTAAAAACAAGTATTGTTTTATGTGCATTATACAACTTATCTCCCCCTATATTAGTCTATTCCTATTCAATTATGGACTAATTATACACTTGCATTGTTCTAATTAGCAGCCTAGCTATAGAGGTAAAAGCTTAAAGCAAAGACCCCCACCATGACAAATAGGAGTCGAGGCATTACATTTTGTTTGACTCAAGTCGGTACCACAGATACAAATTGTGGAAACATATACCCCTCGCAGCGTGAGACATTGTGATCTTGTAGATCAGCTATTTTGCAAACAGTGTTTCCAAGCTGTTATGTTGACACCTTAAAATAATGACATTAGTCGTGGGTGTTTGCAGTAGATTGTGATTCAATCAATTAAAAAAGATAATTTAACAAACATGAACAAAATGATACAAATCCCTATTTTGGGCATGTTTCATAGGTGGACAAAAACTAAAACAAAACATGAAAATAGCAGTTCTGGAGCTTGTAGATCAACAATTATGACATTTTTTCTGCACGACATTGTTGTGCAACAAAGTATAAAATAACCGTTAGTGGTTAATCGTTTCGTATACGATTTAGTTTTACGCACTTCTGGATAAGTCGACTAGTTTTTAAAAAGTAATCGATAGAATAATCACCGAGAACATGATTGATATCTGCAGCTGTAAAGGCATCAATCGTCTATTATATGTTGGCATCAAGGATACGTTCTGGATGAGGTTTCCATTTTCACTCTGTGACAGTGTGACCCCACCCTGTCACTGTTTGCTGCTAGTGTACATACCTTTCAGTAAGCGCGCACTGTTAGGATATGCCAAAACTCTGCCCAACTGCGTGCCTTGCCATCCGTTTGTTCATACTACCCTAGCCTCAGAGAGGGGTGTGACACACTCATAAAAATAAACTTTGAAATGTCCCACGGTCCAATGGGGGAAGAGTTGCTGCCACATTCCATATCGATTTGATTGTTAACAGCGTTAAAAAAGGTATTTTCACAGCATGGACACGATGCGATAATGTGCTGCTTTCACTGTTGCTAGTTAAAAATATAAAATTACAAGTATGTACCCACAGTCATATTCATAGTAGGTTTGGCATAAAAATGTAGGTATTTTTATCTTGTAATACAGCTATGCAAGTTTACTGTACTTATTATTTAACGCATTTAGGACGGGAACCCCTTTTGGAGGTACACGTTGCTAATAATAGCAACATTGTTGTTTTCTATTTTTTTTTAAGTTTGTCAGAAAATGTAGGCCAGGATTTAGAAGGCATTTCTTTTAAGAATCAAATCGGGTCTAAATGGGTTAAAAAGCAAGTACTCCAGTATTTTAACTCGAGTACAGAGCAACATTCACTAGTATTACTAGTGTAGTAATATTTAACCAGGAGTATCTATTACTTTGACTAAAGTACTGGAGGTCGAGTACTTTGTCCCTCCGCTGTTGGACTGTCACATGGTGTGATTCTTCTACATTCTCTAATGGCGAAGACTTCTTTTTACATTAAGTAATGCGGATGTTAATGAATTGAATTGCATTTTCATAGCGATTTTTCCAAGTGCTCAAAGCGCTTTACAATGGTTCATTTATTCATACATTGGGAGGTGAAGCTGCGAACAGTCGACGCCAGCGTCCTCACTTCCCACATTCACACACCAACGGTGGCGAGCTAGCACCGACCAACTCATTGGAGGCAATGTAGGGTTCAGTGTCTTACCCAAGGACACTTACACGTGTGGACAGGAGGAGGAGCCGGGATTCGAACCGCCGACCCACGGATCATTGGACGACCTGCCCTACCTCCTGATCCACAGCCGTTGAACAATGATTTAACTCTTGAGAGCGTAACATGAACGTTAGGGTCAATTTGGTTTCATTTTACACTCAAGAGATTAAACATCCGATAAGGGTCCATTTGCTTACCGACTCTACGTCATTTCGCTGGGCACCACTGGTGGTCCCCGGACCACTGGAACTCATTCAGGACAGGAACCCCTTTTGGGGTTCTTCTTGCTATGTACAGTACATAATAGCAACATAACATTTTTGTAATGTTTTGAATAAATATTTGAAGTTTTTCCAGAAAACTCAGGTCAGGATTTAGAAGGCGTTTTATTTTTATTTTTACAATCGGCCTCATGTCCTAAACGGGTTTAAAAACGTTATTAGGTTCGTCCTGGCCTGACGAGACACGCGTCCCCCTCGACTACCTGGAGGGTTTCTCATTGATCGTTATCAGGTTAGTCCTGGCCTGACGAGACAAGCGTCCCCCTCGACTACCTGGAGGGTTTCTCATTGATCGTTATCAGGTTAGTCCTGGCCTGACGAGACAAGCGTCCCCCTCGACTACCTGGAGGGTTTCTCCCTCTCGTGGATCTTCATGTGCCTCTTCAGATGCTGGTTGAGGTAGAAGTTCTTGCCGCAGACGGCGCAGTCGAAGGGTCTCTCCCCCGTGTGCGTCATCATGTGCTTCTTCAGGTCGCCCATCTGGCTGCAGCCCTTGCCGCACACGGCGCACACGTAGGGCTTCTCTCCCGTGTGCGCCCGTATGTGCTTCTTCAGGTCGCACACCTGGCCGAAGCCCTTGCGGCAGAACGGGCAGCTGAAGGGCTTCTCGCCCGTGTGGATGCGCATGTGCTTGGTCAGGTCGCCCTTCTCGCCCCAGGCCTTGCCGCAGACCGTGCAGCTGTAGGGCTTCTCCCCCGTGTGGGTCTTTGTGTGTCTGTTGAGGTGCTCGTTGCGACTGAACGTCTTGCCGCAGACCTCGCAGCTGACCGTCTTCTTCCCCGTGCGGTGGTGGTGGCGACTCCTCCTGGGAGACGACGACGTCGTCGACGACCTGGGCTCCTCCTCCTCCTGCGACGGCGGGGGGCTGCCGGCCGCCAGTGAGGACAAAGTCTGCCGTTTCGCTCCTGCGTTTTTTCGCGCTTTTAAAGGCGAGCGGTCTTCGCCGGCGTCCCACTCGTCGCTGTCTTCGGTGTCGGACTCGGAGCGGTGCGAGGAGGAGAGCGGCTGGTCGCTGCTGGCCGCCGCCGGCCACGACGTTTCGCGGTCCTCCGCGACGGTGTGTTGTTGCGTCGGACTCGTCACGAGTCGTTGCGTCGAGGTGCCGGCCAGAGGCTCCTCCGTCTCGTTGTCACTGTCGCTTTTCACCACCGCCAGTAACGTCGGTGCTGTTGACCCGTTAGCCTCCGCTGCTGCGAACGCGGCTAGCTCCTCGGGTTCCTCTTTGATGTGCAGAGGCGGCGGTGGCGGTGGCGACTCCTCCACCGGCGGGAACATAGCGGGGTGGCTCGGCTCCTGACGTCCGGGGGACAACTCTTCTTTACAGATGGGGAGGAAGTCTAGGCAGGGAGAAAGACATATCAGAGAAACAGTGATCTATTAGATACTTATTATTATTCTCTTTTTTGAGCGGCCCTACCCCCTCCTATATTCAGCTAATAGTGTGGATTTTCCTCTTACACACGGTTAAATTCCCATAGACAATAGGGAGGAAGTCAGTTACAGATTAAGCTTATAAATAAATTCACTAAAACGAAAACTAAGGGCATTGTATCTATCAGTTCAGTTAGTTGTTGTTTTTTTTGTTTTTTTGTAAGCACAATACAGTTTCAGTTAGTTCTCGTTTTTCTTGTCCTTTTCTAGTTTGTATTTAGTTGCAAATGGACATTTTTGTTTTTGTTTTTCTTTATTAGTTTTAGTATATACTATAATAACCTTGGTGTGGAGGCTCTGGTTCCTCCCGGTCCAGACAGGAGCTCCTCTCCTCCCGGAGCAGCAGACCAGAGTAGCTCCTCTCCTCCTGGAGCAGCAGACCAGAGTAGCTCCTCTCCTCGCACTGTGGAGGTTGTGGTTCCTCCCGGTCCAGACAGGAGCTCCTCTCCTCCCGGAGCAGCAGACCAGAGTAGCTCCTCTCCTCGCGCTGTGGAGGTTGTGGTTCCTCCCGGTCCAGACAGGAGCTCCTCTCCTCCCGGTCCAGACAGGAGCTCCTCTCCTCCCGGTCCAGACGGGAGCTCCTCTCCTCCTCAGGCTCAGATGAAAGCTCCTCTTTACACACAGGGAGCTGATGAGGAACATCTACCAGGAGGAGAACATAACGTTAGCAGAGAGCAGCTCAAGGTGCTCTATAATGACTGCCAGGATTGCAATAGTGGACAAAAGTAAATCTCCAAAAAATATCATATCTGCAAGCTTGTATATATAGAGGGTATGCGTGTGGCATAAAAACTACTTTCCGGCCTTGACAGCCCGTGCCTGTAGTCCTGTACATCCAGACAGATAAGTCCTACTGTATATTGATCGCATTAAACGATGTTAAACTACACATTAAACCGACGTTAAACAAACAACGTTAAACTCACTTTGACACTCAATTTTCAAAAACTCAAAACATTTCCAGGCCCACGGATAAATATCTGGCAAAGCTTGTAGATCTGCTATTTTCAATCAACAGTTTGCAGAAAAAAGAACAGGAAAGTACAGCTCAGTACAAGTTCTGCTAAGAGGATTCAGAACCGAAGAAAGCACTATCGCTTGTTTCCATTGGAAACACACACGCACGCACACACACACACACACACACACACACACATGTAGGGACCAGAGGTTGAGTGGTAGTCAACACCTACCAAAGCGAGGGTCCTTGACCCGATGGTGGTGTCCGTCGGTCGGGGTCCCTCGCAGGGCCTCCACCTCCCTCTGGAAGAGGCTGCAGATGCACTCGGCGGCCACACTGAGGCGCTCCAGCACGAACACCCTGACGTTCAGCAGGACGCGATCGCCGCCGCCGCCATGTTTCTCCAGCACGCACAGTATGTCCTCTCCCACCGCGGACAGCTGCTCGCGCACGCACACGCTGACACATTTCAGCTCACAGTGCCTCCTAGTGGTGGCGGTGGTGGTCGTAGGGCTGTCACAATTACAACACAGTCACAACAGTTACAACACACAAAGTGACTGTGAATGTATGTATTCAACTGCTGCTATACACATTATTTGCACATGTAAAATACAGTACAATACTTTTAAATGTTTAGGTTTCTATTAAGTATTTTTCTAATCGTTGCACTAAGGTGTCTTTTAATCTTGTTGCACTATTGTTGTTATTGTCACCGTTACTTGCTGTTTATTGTTGTATTTGCACGGTGGATGAGAGGGAAACGCAATTTCAGCCCTCTATGTCTGCACATGTATTGGATTGACAATAAAAACTGACCTTGACAGTTGCAGTGTTAATTGTGTTGACTGAGACTGAAATACTAAAAGATTTTGATATTTTTAGTGGACTACGACTAGACTAAACCATTTCAGATGACTAAAATAGGACTAAAACTAAATGGTGTGTTTAAAAGACTAAGACTAACTCAGAATTTTCTGTCAAAATCAACACTCAGACTGATTGAAAGACTTTGACATTCAGTCGACTAAGACTAGACTAAACTAAACAATATTGACTAAAATAGGAATAGGAATAAACCTCGAGACACATTTTGAGCTTGTAGATCTGCTATGAATCTGCTAGATCAGCGGTGTTCAACCTTCTTCATATCAATGAAAACAAATTAAACCATTCTCAAGAGTTAAAATCTATAAGTGTATGGGTCCATTTGGTTACCAACTCTCCATCATTTACCTGGGGACCACCTAACCCCAATATGTTCCCTCAGTCCATACGCTACAGAACGAGCGTAGGGACTGAGGGAACATATCGGGGCTAGGGACCACCTGGAACCCCCTCAAGGACCTCTGGTGGGTTAAGAACCACTGTGGTAGATCTAGAAGCTCAACAACACTTTTTCTTTGCTTGTAGAATCTGCTATGAATCTACAATTACCTTCTTTTTTTTAAAGTTTGAAAACACATGAACATTTTAAACATGGGAATGCTAAAATATATATATATACTAATATATCAAATAATTGTGAGTACAAGTCTACCTGGTGGTGGTTGTTACAGCAGCGGACAGCATCATCATTCATATCATGTCAAAATTGTCCCACATATTTGATTTAAAGCTGCGTGTGTTCCCAGAGTCCTCACAAGTCATTGATTGATTGATTGATTGAAAATGTCATTCACAGTTTGCAGAGTGGGTAACGGCTCAAACGAAGGCACAGGTCGATCAATACAAAAACTGCAACGAGGATAAAACCAGAATGAAAAACAAAAGCACTAAAGACTTGTTTACATCAGGGTCGTCCATTTTCAATTGATCAGAAACGCGGTCAACCGTCGCGGTTGTTCTATGTTTACTAACATATCGTCTCTTCTGATATCATGTTCTGTGTCTAATTCATTGTCGTTATTGCTGTTATCCTCCTGTCTTGTGGCTGCCTGCTGCATCATGAAAACAAAAACAACAACACACGCAACACTTCCGCGTCAACGTGGTTTCGGGCGCATGCTCAGACCGAGGCAGAGAGAGAGGAGGAGCCGAGCGTGGGAACTTGGGAGGGCAGGCGTAATGTCGCCGCGCTGGTGGTTGGAGGGAGGAGGAGTGTCAGTTAAATCCAAGTGATGTCTTTTCTTTTGGCTTAAATATCAAATCAAATCAAACTTTATTTACATAGCACATTTGAAACAACAGAAGCTGACCAAAGTGCTGTACAGGCTTAAAGGAGAATTCCATGCTAGAAGGCTTTCTTACCTTTATTTGTACTTGTTACGTCCCCCCACCAAAGAAGTCTGCATGTTATTTTGTGCAAAAGCGCATTATTGGCTATTTCCCCTACCATAAGCCCTCAATGAATTTAATTGAATTGCATTGAATTGAATTGGGCATTAGGGTGTTGTGCTAATTAGATTATTTCCATCGCTTTTTTTTTACACAGCCCATCCTCTCTTCAAGTCTTCATAATGTAAATTGTATCCCAAGCGGCACACTTTACTACTTATTTCGATGGAAATAAGCGAATTAGCACAAAAACCCAACCCCTATTCATTGAGGGTTTATATTATAGGGGAAATAGCCAATAATGCACTTTTGCACAAAACAACACCTGGACCTCTTTGGTGGGGACGTAACAACAATAAATAAATAAAAAAATAAATATGGCCCGGGCCGGCCTATAGCGGTCCGGGCACCTATATGCTGCCAATCCCAGCCTGACAGCGTGTCACGGGTTTGACTCCCAATCCCGCTGACCTTTGCTGTGTGTCTGTCCACTCCCCATCTCTCTCCTGACCTTTGCTGTCCACTCCCCATCTCTCTCCTGACCTTTGCTGTCCACTCCCCATCTCTCTCCTGACCTTTGCTGTCCACTCCCCATCTCTCTCCTGACCTTTGCTGTCCACTCCCCATCTCTCTCCTGACCTTTGCTGTCCACTCCCCATCTCTCTCCTGACCTTTGCTGTCCACTCCCCATCTCTCTCCTGACCTTTGCTGTCCACTCCCCATCTCTCTCCTGACCTTTGCTGTCCACTCCCCATCTCTCTCCTGACCTTTGCTGTCCACTCCCCATCTCTCTCCTGACCTTTGCTGTCCACTCCCCATCTCTCTCCTGACCTTTGCTGTCCACTCCCCGTCTCTCTCCTGACCTTTGCTGTCCACTCCCCATCTCTCTCCTGACCTTTGCTGTCCACTCCCCATCTCTCTCCTGACCTTTGCTGTCCACTCCCCATCTCTCTCCTGACCTTTGCTGTCCACTCCCCATCTCTCTCCTGACCTTTGCTGTCCACTCCCCCATCTCTCTCCTGACCTTTGCTGTCCACTCCCCGTCTCTCTCCTCGGCCATTTCCTGTCAACTTACTGTACTCTAAATGAAGGCAGAAAAAGCCTAAAACTATAAAATATTTGGATCCGAGATGCAGTAGAAGTAGAAGTAAAAGTATCGAAAATAGGAAATAAAGTAGAAATACCTCATATACACATATACTTAAGTACAGTGCTTAAGTCAAATGTACTTTTACTACTGATATTTGGTTTAATGAACTTGGTTACCAGGGACGAATTAGCCATTGGGTCAGTTGGGCCGTGGCCCAGGGGCCCTTGGCTCTCAGGGGCCCTTCGGGGAAATTGGACTGTGAGGTACTATAGGGTTGACGCCCTGAAAAGGGCTCCTGGGGCCCTTCATTGGCCGTTGATTTTGTTACATTTAGGTTAAAAAGATGATAGAAACACGGAAAAACACAAAAAATGTCGCGTGCACGCGCGCTACGGGGGCCCTGCAAATATTACCGGCCCAGGGGCCCTCGTGGGGGTTAATCCGTCCCATGACTTGGTATATGAACTGTTATGAAATAACGGCAGGTCCAACATTTGGTCAACAGCTGTTTCAACGCTTGCTTAATTTGTGTCAAAGAGCGCAACAGCTGTTATAAGTTCCTTCTGTCCGATTATTTATGGCAGTGGTTCTCAAACTGTGGGTGAGGACCCCCAGAGGCCCACCCCCCCCTTCCAAATGATTTTAGGGGGGGTCCCTGGACTCCCTACACATTGATTTCTCACTCAACAGTATAAACAAATCAACATACGTAGTACAAGTGTTTTTGATTAATTGAGTACAAAGGACCCCAATGGAAACAAACCAGGGGTTATTGCCCTCTTAGCAGGCCTAAGTAGTAAAGTACTTACCACCTTTGGATCAGATTTAGCCTCTCAGACCCAAAACAAAACAATATGTTTTGTTGTTGGATAAGATTTTGTCTACAATTCCATGCTTTTGGGAAAACGATCAAAAATAACAGTTCTTCTAACATTCTCTAATTCTGTAGACTTCTTTTATATGAAGTAATGCAGATGTTAGAACAATCATTTTAACTCTTAAGAGCGTAAAATTAAACCCATATACGTGTCCATTTGGTTTCATTTCACGCTCTCAAGAGTTAAAGATCTATTAGAGTCCATTAAGGTTACCAACTCTCCGGTCATTTAGCTGCATGGCACCACCTGGAACCGACCCAATTAAGGACCACCGGTGGTCCCCGGACCGCCGGTTGAGAACCACTGCCCTAGACCCATGAATTCCATGTTGTTATTATAGACTCAAACCCAATAAAGTCTTGTGTTTCACGTGACCTCACATGGGGGGACAGGGAAAGGGTTTCTCTGCCTTTGTAGACAAGTACAAACTGTTGTGTTTGTTCAATGGATGATTGCCACAGACTGCAGAAAGACAAACATTACTGGAATACCGTACCATGTTGTTTAGTCACTCGCTGCACATGAATCTGCACATGATCATTAGTAACTGTGACTTGAGATTAATGATTCAGACACTGATTCAGACAGCTTATAGCCTATAGCTGCTATGGCAAGTTGAGAAAACAGGCTTGCAGGTTCACTTTTGTGAACTCTAACATTTACATATTAAATACACGTGCATGCACATGCAGTGTGTGTCACACGCACGTGCGTGTGTATCAGTCAGTCCGTTCAAAGTGCTGACGTGAGAACCTTGTTTCTCAACCGTCGCTGTGTCATCATAATATGAGGCGATGCGTGTGTTCCATCTATAGTCACTGTGTGTGTGCTGGAGAGACTCCACAACCACACACTGCTGTCACTCACCGGACTGGACATTCATTTACATCATTTGGTGTTTAATGCAGAAAAACAAACATGCGCGTGAAAACATACGGCGGTTTGCTTTTCATACTCTGTGTATGGATGCAACCTCATGGGAACCTAGGGAGAGCACAAGGTAAGAGAGCATTCTGTTAAAATGTACAAACACTTTTTTTTATGTCACAATTATCTTTTCTGTTTCATTCAGGTTTTACTGTAGATATTATACTTTGAGCATCCTATATGATTCCTGATGATATTTGTTTATGTATTTGATGTATTATCATGTGTTTGTTCTTGCTTACTGTAAACCGCTCTGGATTAAGAGCATCTGCTAAATGTCTAAATGTCTAAATTGTAAATTGTGAACCCTTTCAAGACCTGAGGCCGACTCGTCTGTCATGTGGAAACCTCGTTATGTCCAAAACTGTCACTTATTCAAATTCAAAAGCATCAAAAGTATAGCTGCAGATCAGCAGGATTTTGTGTTTTCAAGCTTTTGTGTGACGCTGTATAGGGTGCAGAAAAAAATACAAAATAAAGTTAGAATATAAAAGATAAGAATGTTATGCCAGACAACAACAAATTGCCTTCTATAAATCTGTCTGAAAAACCATATGTTTCTAAAATATAAACCTATAAAAATCACAATGACAGATGTTTTCCCAAGTTCATACAGTTAACTTGTCTGTTTTTGGCAGCCTATATATAGGCCTAAATATCTTTTCAACAGTACACCAACTGAACACAGTGAAATTGAAAACGTTCTCTTTTGTAACGTTCAGATTGTCAACGCGCATCGTTCGAAGCCAGCAGACGGTATGTCGACGGGAACTTCGACACGAGCGGCCTGATGGAGTCGTATCCTCCGGGCTCCCAGGTCAGGGTGCCCTGTACCGCCGGCTTCGTGGGATTCTTCAAGCTACTGTGTCTGTTGGACACAGGATGGGATCACCAAGGCTCCAAATGTGAACGTGAGTTTAGGGCAGACAATGCTACTGATAGCCGGCCTGGTTAAATGTTGATTGCTTTATTTTCTACTCTACTTTTTCTATTTTGTCTTATTTTATTAGTGATTTAGTTCTTAACTTGTTTTATTGACTATTGACTTGTTTTATTTTTATTGTTGTTAAAGCACTTTGTGACTGTAATTGTCTGTGAAAGGTGCTCTATAAATAAACTTTACTTACTTACTTACTTACTTACTTACTTACTGAAGTTTGTGTAACAGTAAGTAGCCTAATCAATAATCAGTGGCGTCAACTTTCAAGTACATTTTGCTCAAGTTTTGCCCATCAGGAGAGAGAAGCCATTCATCAACTTATAGTGTTCCAGTTCCAATTCTGTCTGCTCATTTCTTTGTGTCATCATTTACAATTCCACTTGTTTAATCTGTATCCTGCATTTTCTGTTAATAAAAAAAAGGACTGGAGAGAAATGGAGACTCCTGTTACTGAACAACTTTCTTTTTAACACTAATTCTAAGTAAAGTTGTTGTTGAAGAGATGCTGTTTGTTCCGACAGCTAATTAAGTCGTGTGCATGGTCACCCTAGCTGTACTCAGAGGATATTAATACAATCTGGGAATAGATTTCTTACCAATAATTGTCTTCACCAATGTGAAAAAACCCTAGTTTGACATGTCACATGCTACTTAAAGTATAATGAAATGTAGAACATGTTGCTTTATAGCCTATTGGTTGTTAATGGTACCCCAACTTTAAGCAGCTGTCAAAAAAATTCCCCTAGGGTGGTTGAATATAAACCAATGTGGGATATGTTAGTAGACACCTTTACAAACACATTGGTGAAGAAAATTCTTGGTAAGAAATGTATTCTCAGATCTGACATTATTCTGATAATATTCCCTGACTACTGGTGATGCTGTTTGTTTCTATACAGCTAAGTCGTGCGGTCATCCTGGCGATGCGGACTTTGCAGAGTTCCAGCTGGTGAAGGGAGACGATTTCGTATTTGGGTCAGAGGTGGAGTACACGTGCAAACCAGGGTATGTTGATGACACGTTATTATTACTCTGGCGATTCCTGGACACCTATTATTTATTTTGTATACTGCAGTGGTCCTTGAGTGGGTTCCAGGTGGTCCCCACCCAGCTAAATGATGGAGAGTTTGTACCAAATGAACCCTTTATATAGATCTCGAGTGATGAGTGAAAATGAAACCAAATATGGACCCTTGAAACCAAATTCCATTTGTTTTTGTTTTTTTATAAGCTCTCAAGAGTTAAATCATTGTTAAGCATAGCATCTGCATATTCTACGTAATTTGTATATACGTATAGAAAATTAGAGAAGAATTGTTATTTTGATCATCGTTTGCCTGTTAATTGCCTGTTAACAATAATTTCTAAGTTTTGGGTCTGAGAGCTAAATGTCATCCAATGGTCAGTGGCTTCAAATGCTGAATAAATAATGGACCTTGATGTGAAAAGGGTTTAAACCACTGGTCCTGGCCTACTGGTCCTGGCCCACTGGTCCTGGCCCACTGGTCCTGGCCCACTGGTCCTGGCCTACTGGTCCTGGCCTACTGGACCTGGCCCACTGGTCCTGGCCCACTGGTCCTGGCCTACTGGTCCTGGCCCACTGGTCCTGGCCTACTGGTCCTGGCCCACTGGTCCTGGCCTACTGGTCCTGGCCCACTGGTCCTGGCCTACTGGTCCTGGCCCACTGGTCCTGGCCCACTGGTCCTGGCCTACTGGTCCTGGCCTACAGGTCCTGGCCTACTGGTCCTGGCCTAGACAACTGGTGGCCCACCTACACTTAATGCGGCCCGCGGGATAATACCGGTTACTGATATATTATTGATTTCAGATGTTAACCATTCCAAACATGCAAGCAAGACCCGCTTTAATTACTTCAGTCTACTGTGTAGCTTATATAGTTAATTCATTAAAATGTTATTGTCCTTTTTATGCCCAATGTATTTGTATTTAGTTCATGAAGAACATGACTATAACTAACTGCATTTGAAATTAAATAAAGAAGTTACTCTTCAGGATCCCAATTCAAATATAGCAAAAAAAAATAGCTGATCTACAAGCTAAAAACGCGGCGCACTGCGTTGTTTGAGCTTGTAGATCGGCTATTTTCATTCTATGCTATGTATTGTGGCCCTCGGGAGTGAGTGTGGAAATATAGTGGCCCTCTCCGTCGTCAGAGCTTCCCCACCAGTACTCTACTACTGCACTAAACAGCATGACACTGAACAGCCCAACAGCGACATGCCAAAGCCTAAAGCGCTCGTGCTTATCAGCACCACCACCAACGCGGAAGAGTGCATGCCCCTCGCCAACAACAACAGTTTTTGACCGCAATGGAGTGCGTGCCGTCTCGTGCGAACTTGAGCCGCGTGAGAGAGGCACCGCCGAAGCGAGCTAAAGCGAGCGGGCCGGTCGCCGTGCCGAACGTTTGCGAAGTTCGATCGAAAAGACTCGAGGCACTGTCCTCGCTACGAATCATGTTTTGAGGCGAGCGTTTGCCCCGACTGCCACTCAAAAGTGGGCTATATAGACTGTCCAATCACAGCGCGTCCTTGCACAAGCGGTATATATGCTTTGGGAATGACATTGAACACCGTGCATCGTTGCCGCATATGAGTGGTGTGAAGTAACTAAGAGATTATAACTCAAGAGATGGCCAATATACTTTTTATTTTTCTTTAGTTTAAATGTATTTACTCATTTCAGCTACCAGATGGTCAGCAGGAACAATAGAAGGCACTGCGACGTCAGTGGATGGGATGGTTTCCTCCCAGTCTGTGAGGGTAAAGATCTTACATAAGATTCATGATGACTATGTTTTATGTTTTTGATTTGTTTTGGTTCTTGCTTACTGTAAATCTCTCTGGAGAGAGAGAGCGTCATTATGCTAAATGCCTAAATTGTAATTGTAAATTGCTCCGTCCCACTTGTTACGCACACAAGTCTCTCAGATGAACAGTTTGGATCTGGTCGTCCTGCTTACAAAGTCCAAGGGCATATAGCGGACCATGGTACAATACTACAAACATTTACCTAATTGTCGAACAATATAAGAAAGAAGCATTTTTATAGCCGATCTACAAGCTCGGGGCAGGTCAAATATGATTATTTATGGTATGTGTGTGTAGCCTATTCCTAACTTTGTCATGTCAAGGATCCCCAAATAACAATGTATTTATTAACTGAAAATATTGCGTGTCAGGATTCCCCCCTATAAGCGAATGTATAATGCAAAAAAATGCTTAATGCTTTCTTTTTTGAAAAAAAGCATTTGTGAGCACACTTTGTGAGCTTAGATTGCGTAGATTGCTTTGTGAGCTTAGCATAGATTGGCAATTTTCAAATAGCCAAAGTGTATTTATTGGGATAAATTGGTTCAAATATATATATATATTTTTAATAGGACAGTAACCCCTTTTGGTGTTCTTAGCCTTCAGGGCGGGAACCCAACAAATGTAGTACTATAGGTTATATATAGCAACATAACAATTTTGAAATATTTGAGGTCTTTCAGATTTGTTTTAGAAGGCCTCAGTCCTAAATGGGTTAACTAATTTAGCTGGGGACCCTTGGGGGTCCATGACGGACCCCACTTTGAGAACCACTGGCCTATAATTCAAAGCAGCTTACAGTATGCAGCATTGTGAAGAGGATATATTTGGAGGTTATAAATGTCATGGTTTTCATTGGGTCACGCCATGTTGCAGTTCGATCCCCACACGTTTTATTTATTTCATTCTTTCCCTCCAGCCAAACATTGTCCAGAGATCCACGTGGAGGACGACATGCAGGTAACCGGAGAGCACCTGGAGGCCACCGCTGGCCACGTGCTCCACTTCAGGTGCAAGCAGAACCATGTGGAGGTGGACGGACCCAAACAGATCTACTGTGAAGAGACTGGACAGTGGAGTGACCAGCCTCCAACGTGCAAAGGTACTCTATGGAGAGTATATGCACATGCATGATTTTCCCATCAGGACCTGTAGTGTTGTAGATTGTATTGAAACACACCGGACACAGGGCTGCCTTGTAGTCTTTACTCGTTCGGTATCTGAATCAACTCACAGTCACATTGCATGTAATCACCACCACTTAATCACATAATTATGACCCACCTGTGTATAACATCCTGGTACCCTATGCAATACAAGTGGCTGGACACTACATCCCTCCCCTTCTTGGATGATAACCATCACCATACAGAAATGTACAATATTCAAATATACTTAGCACAATAACTCAAAATGACATATTTCAGGACCCTCCTCATCTAGACTGAGTGGAGTGTTGGCGTTTGGAAGCGCTCGTTGGAAATCACTCAACCGTCCTGCCGTATACCACCTGCTTCTAAATGTCACATGATAATGCAGGAGGCAGCAACATGTTGTGTTATTGAAAACAAGCACTTCCAAACTCTGACACTTAGAAAAATAATCAAACGCAGGGCATTTCTTGACAGAAAGTATAGCTCATATAACGTTTCTATGGTGGATTTTTATGAAACAAAAACTTTGCAGATAGAAAGAGCTTTTCGTACATGCTGCAATGTCGGTGAGTTTAACATTGTTTAATGCAATCAGACAGGACTTTTCTGTGTGGATGAATGGGCTGTCAATAAGGCTAGAAAGTCGTTTTTTTGCCACTCAGTGGGCGTTCCCGCATAACGTCCAGGTACGGAGATGTCACGCGCATACCCATACTGGTGCTACGGACTCCCGATTTAATGGCATTTCTATCTCTGGTAACCCAATTTATATTGTAAAAACACTGTTAATTTAACTCAGAGAGTGTTCATTTGGTTCCCTATATCTCTAATTGAGCTAGGTATACCCCTGGAACTCCCTCAAGTACACCTATTTTGGGAACCTGTGCTGTATAGACCTCAGCCTTTATTCCGCCTCGTTGACAGGAGACTGCTGTGCGAACGCTGGAGCTTTGGCATGGGGGGGGGGGGTCAGATCAACATATGGAATTATAATTCTGTACTGGCCATATATGGAGCGTGTCTGACTCTTGAGTGTGTGCAGGGTTTGATGAGGTTGGATTCATATTTTACGGGGGTCAGTTTTGAATTGCAGCCGTCCGTATAGGTGCCCTTTGAGAGCGGTTTTGAAGGAGTCGAGGGATTCACATGTCTTAATGACTGTTGGTAGGGCGTTCCACATTTTGTTGGCATATAGGAGCGAAAATAATTTAGCCCCTTGTTTGTGCCCAATCTGATGTTGCGTGTGGTTTGTTGAACTCCCTCTGGTGTTGCGGCCCCCATGAGGATTATATGAAAACTATTCGTCCCTGATGGAGAATAACATCGCGGGACGTCTTAGAATCGTCTCAAAAATAAACACTGGAAGGTGGCTCTGAATCGTTTACGATAGTCACTCATTCAATCATCATCATCATCATCATATTTAACCTTCTTCATCCTCTTTTAAATGATCTGAAACCCTTTACTTGTACTTTTCGTGGTAAAAAAAAAACCGTTCTTCTTCCCTGCCTTGATCTCCTAATCCCCCCCCCCCCGCTTCTTCCCATTCTTGTTTTTCTTGGAAAAAAAATGACAAATGAAATATTTGAAACAAACCTTAAAGGAGAATTCCATACTAAAAGGCTTTCTTACCTTTCTTTGTAGTTGTTACGTCCCCATCAAAGAGGTCCAGGTGTTATTTTGTGCAAAAGCTCCTTATTGGCTATTTCCCCTACCATAAGCCCTAAATGAATTGCATTGAATTGAATGGGATGTATGGGGTGTTGTGATAATTTGCTTATTTCCATCGAAATAAGTAGTAAAGTGTGCCGCTTGGGTTATTATTTACATTATGAAGAGAGGATATATACAAAAAATATATGATTTTGAGCGATGGAAATAAGCGAATTAGCACAACACCCCATACATCCCATTCAATTCAATGCAATTCATTGAGGGCTTATGGTAGGGGAAATAGCCAATAAGGAGCTTTTGCACAAAATAACACCTGGACCTCTTTGATGGGGACGTAAGAACTACAAAGAAAGGTAAGAAAGCCTTTTAGTATGGAATTCTCCTTTAAGTACACTGAATTGTCTTCATTCACCTGCACTCACTCATACTTTTGGTTTTGTTTGCAGTCAAATCATGTGGTCGCCCTGCTGACGTTCCGTTGGCAACGTTAAAAGGAGACGATTTTGTCATCGGGTCAGAAGTACAGTACACATGCCAAGCAGGGTATGTACAGTATGGCGATGACCTCACCTTTATACTGTGCTGATTCATATGGATATCTATATATGTCTCTCTTCAGGAACACTTGTTTAGTCTTCTGAATTAAACGGCAACACCACATCGTTGCTGTCGGGAGGAAACATTCATAACTCCATTTTTGAGGTTTTTGATTTTTTTTTCTTTGTGGCATAAATCAGTGCTGTTGAACACCCTTTACGTCTGTGTGTTGTTTCGAAAATATTGAACCAATGGAAAGTAGTAAAAAGTGCTTTGGACAAAACCTCTTAACTCCATTGGACCCTCAAAATGTCTGCTAAAGCAACTATACCTCTCTCCCTCTCATGGAAGTAATTGACAATATAGAAAGTTACAACACCAACTTTGATGAGGCTTTGTTTTCAAAATATAAGGTTTTCTTAATTTCCAGAAAAAAAAATATTTTTAATTTCCTGAAAAATGAACATTTTGGAGGTTTCCTCCTGACAGCAGAGAAATGTAATGTATTGAATTTGACTTGTTAGAACACACACTGTATACTAGAGCAACACACATTTTATCTTCTATCTTTGAGCGGTGTCAAACCGCTCCAATGAACAGCTATGTAACTCTCCCTATATGTATACCGTCCGTTTGAGTACGGCAATACCACTGGGTGACCTAAAGTGGCACTGTTGAGCAGCCTAAAGGGCTATGGATACTATATACTATAACAATAGCACAGTAGCCTACAGTACAGAGTAGGCTTATACACATTACACTTACACATGCATGCACGCACGCACGCACCAGGCACCACACACACACACACACACACACACACACACACACACACACACACACACACACACACACACACACACACACACACACGTACATGTACAGCAACTTGTTAGGAGTTGGGAAGACATTTTGTAGAATCAGGTTGTCAGGTATTTAGTAAAAAGGAAGACATTCCGCTTTTTGTTTTTGTTTTATGTTTTACATTTTATTTATTTCAGCTACCAGGTGGTCACCGGGTCCAGGAGACGCAGCTGCACGCTGAACGGATGGGACGGTACTGTCCCAAAATGTGGGGGTAAGAGCACGCACGCACGCACGCACGCACGCACGCACGCACGCACGCACGCACGCACGCACACACACACACACACACACACACACACACACACACACACACACACACACACACACACACGCACACGCACATGCACACACACACACACACACACTCTTGAACGTCACCAGAGTCACCGGAGGACGTCATCATAGCGTCATGGCGTCATTCGGCTGGCGGGGCAAAGAACCCAGGATCGCGGGAACACAATGGCATTGGTCCGACCTCCCGTTGGTCAGTCAGACCGTTGCTACTGTAACACTATCCCAGACCCTAACCTCACAGGAGGCCACGGGTTTGATTTGTAACCCGCAGCACAGATTAGTTTTTAATCTAATGTTTGCCTACTCTCTGTCTGTCTGTCTGTCTGTCTGTCTGTCTGTCTGTCTGTCTGTCTGTCTGTCTGTCTGTCTGTCTGTCTGTCTGTCTGTCTGTCTGTCTGTCTGTCTGTGGTCTGCATCTCTGTTGTGTGTTTGAACATGGCAGCTTGTTCCACTCCCCTCGGCATGGAGAATGGGCTGATATTGGACAACCAGCTGACGGCCTCCAGTGCACATGCAGACTACGGCGCCTCCAAAGCCCGTCTGAGGAGTGGTTTCTTCTGGTATACCCCTAAAAGCACCAACAACCAGTGGTTGCAGGTAAGGAAGGATGGATGGATGCACAAAGAATATAGTAAAAACATTGTGAAATAGTATCTTTGAACGTGTCTCGAGGGGGAAAGATAAAGAAGATGTCTTATACTATTAAACAGCTATATTTAGGCTTTTTCAATGTGCAATAATAACAGCTGTAAACCTTTTGCAGTGTAATTATGATAATGATTATGATGATGATGATGATGATGACGACTCAAAACAAGGTTACAATCTGATTAAGTGTACTACAACCAGAGAAGTGTAGTAAAAAATAAATTATAATAATAAGGGTAAATAATAATAATAATAATACTGACTTGCGTTGGTGTGCAGGTGGACCTGGAGAGTCCTAAGGTGATCACAGGCATCATCACCCAGGGAGCCAGGTATGGGACGCCTGGTTGGTATTATGATTATTATGTCACGCAGTTCAAAGTGTCCTACAGTGAGGACGGAGGGCCGGCCGGGACTGTCATCAAAGATGCCAACGGGTCAGATAAGGTCAGTTTGGGCTGGACTATATGTCGTGGTCACTGAAGTTAAACTTGGCCTTTAAAGGACCGCACGCACGCTCTGGGAGATATTCTCTGAATGTCGTCGAAGCAAACATATGCTAAGCTAAATCAGAGAACATTATAACAACCCCCCCCCCCCCCCCATGCGTATACAAGAACAGGCACATATCGAGACAGTAATGAGATTAACTTGAGTCGTGCAAATTTGACACAAACAACTTGAATGCATTTTAATATAAAGCCATGAATTAGAGCTATATATATCAACAATGAATTCTATGGCTTACTCTATCAAAATTGAAGTCTATTAGTGAACTTGCATGAGCTGCATATATGCTCACGGCAAATTTCAGTTCAACATTCACTTTACACGTTTGAGCTGTATATAAGCAAGACATATATAAGACATGAATATTTAGCTTGAATCAGCAGACACATTCCCAAGTATTTGAGCCTATATTATGCCAGACTGATGACTGACTGAACGGGGGGGGGGAAAGTGTATCGGGACATCCCTAATAATTAACTAACTAACTTTTCTCCTTTCTGATTGATTGTAGTAGTAAATCTTTATTTCGCAAAAGAATACATACATACATAGAGTCCACTTATACAAGTGGCACCGAAAAGGTGTAGGCTGAAGCCCAGGCTTATTTTTGCCTATACCCTTTTTGAAAAAAAAAAAAAAAAGAAAAAACTTTGGTTATAATAGAATAGAACGTAGTAATACATTGGTATGACTAAGCTAAATTCATCAGATAAATTGAAAAAAAAAAAGCAAAGAAATCTAGGCAAACATAGGTTTTAACAAAACTAAGACAAATCTAAGCAAAAGACAATTTCTACATAGGCTACTAATTTGAAGAGTAACAAAAGTTCCAAAATGAACGAGTTTCAAAACAAAAATGAATAGTTGTCGTTCTGATTCCAGATCTTCACCGGTAACACCGACTGCTGCCGCTCCGTGGAGAACCCGTTTGACCCGCCCATCACCAGCCGCTTTGTGCGCGTGCTGCCGATCACGTGGAGCAGGTGGGGCATCGCCCTGAGGATAGAGCTGCTGGGCTGTGAAGATTAACCTTGACCCATTCTGACCTGAGATCAGATTCTAAAAAATGTCTTCTACATCCTGACAGTTTTCCATTCTGACCTGAGATCAGATTCTAAAAAATGTCTTCTAATGTCAGTCGCTCTTAGATTTTTCAAGAATAGCAGATCTATACAAGCTCGTAGCGCGCCACTCGGTGGCGCGCTATGAGCTTGTAGATCTGCTATTTTTAAATAGCTAAAGCATAACGTAATGCTAACACCAAAAGGGGTTCCCGCCTAAAATGGGTTAACCTTAACTGTGTATGTTGCAGAACAAACGTTTTATTCCTTCACCCATTTGTATACAAATGCCTTCCAAATAAGACAGTTTTCTGAAAAACCTCATGTTTCTGTGACCAGCTGGTGCTCAACCTCTTTCATGTCAAGCAGCCCAGAAATGATATGAAATTGGCCGCCGACCCCCATCTGAAAATATATTGTTCCAGCCGGGAGTACCTCCAGAAACAAAGATTTGAGTTAAAAACGTTGAAAGAATTTATATATTCAAAGATTTGCGCCACATTTTCAAGAGCTTTAAAAAAAAAAATAGCAGATCTACAAGCTTGTAGCGGCGGCACTCGGTGCCGCGCTATGAGCTTGTAGATCTGCTATTTTTCAATAGCTTAAGTATAACATAATGCATAAAACACCAAAAGGGGTTCCCGCCCTGAATGCCTTTAAAAAAAATATTTTATCCTCTCTTTTTAAATTTTGCTCGTCTCACAAAATTAATGTCACGACTTTCACATGATTCCTGACATCATGGCTTGCCACGGACATACAAGTGTACCTCCAAAATAGATTTCACGTTCTGTCCATAGGGGGCACCACAAACACACAAGGTTTCACTGTACTGTATGTGGTAGAAATCCCCCACACCCCCTTACACAGCCCTGGCTATAGGCAACCCAGCCTGGCGGAGATATTCACTCGCTTTTCTACTTGTTCAGTATTGCTGCTTCAGAGGTTGAGGAGCCAAAACCAAATGTTTTTTAGTACGGTCCCTCATACTTGTATATAAGATGCACTGTAACAATAAAACATATTGATTGTTGAATCTTTTATTTTTTATTCCTTTTTTATATATATTTTTTTAATATTTTATATATATGGGGACTAGGTTGGTGGAGGGTGTGTAGAGCCCAGGATCACATTAGATGATTGACACAGGGGTGAAAAATGGGTTACAAAATTGTGGGATAAAAAAAATATATAAAAAAAAAAATATATATATATCCCACGATTTTGCAACCCATTTTTCACCCGGTGCCACTTGCCTATAAGCTGTAATCCTGGGCGCTACTCTCCCAACCTGGGGAGAGCCCCGGACTGAGCTCCAAGCCGCTTATTTTCACCTGGGACGTTGTGTGTGAAAGGAACACGTTATTCCAACCAGTTCCTTTCCCCTCCATGAGGCTGACCAGGGGAGGCAGTTTAGAGACCAGGATAACTGCATGTTTTGGTATACCACTAGCTACCCTACGGGCAGCGGTGGCCGAACGGTTTGCGGAGCGGTCTTGATATCGGAAGGTCGCTAGTTCGTATCCCCGGACCGGCACGTTAAAATTCCCACCGCTGAAGTGCCCTTGGACAAGGCATTGAACCCCTACCATGAAATGTTCTATGAGCAGGGCCTGGCTGTATAAGCAAGTTCTTGAGCTTAATCCAGTTACCCTGGGTAAACATAGTACCTTTCCTTTCCTTAGTCCAGTTACCCTGGGTAAACATAGTACCTTTCCTTTCCTTAGTCCAGTTACCCTGGGTAAACATAGTACCTTTCCTTTCCTTAGTCCAGTTACCCTGGGTAAACATAGTACCTTTCCTTTCCTTAGTCCAGTTACCCTGCATGGGTAAACATAGTACCTTTCCTTTCCTTAGTCCATGTTACCCTGGGTAAACATAGTACCTTTCCTTTCCTTAGTCCAGTTACCCTGCAGGGTAAACATAGTACCTTTCCTTTCCTTAGTCCAGTTACCCTGGGTAAACATAGTACCTTTCCTTTCCTTAGTCCAGTTACTCTGGGTAAACATAGTACCTTTCCTTTCCTTAGTCCAGTTACCCTGGGTAAACATAGTACCTTTCTTTTCCTTAGTCCATGCAGTTACCCTGGGTAAACATATTACCTTTCTTTTCCTTAGTCCAGTTACCCTGGGTAAACATAGTACCTTTCCTTTCCTACCCTAGGGGACACGGGGAGAACATGCAAACTCCACACACAGAAAGGCCCTTTTGCCAACCCCACTTCTTGGGCACTGGAATGTTGAATCCCTTGTACAGTACAGCCATAATTATATAATGTTTGGACATGGATGCCACGCTGTTATTAGACCCAGTGCTTTGGTAATAATGATATGACCTCGCAGGGAAAAAAGCTTCAAGTTCAAGCTGTTGTGTTTGTTCAATTGATTATTGCCACAGACTGACAGTCAGAGGAAGAAAGACAAACAGAGCTTTACTGGAATACTCTTGTTTGTTTAGCCACTCAAAACATTAGCCACTTCACATCACCAAATTCAACAATAGGAGTATGAATCAGCCCTATTAGTACAGGCATTATATGGGGAAAAAAGGGGTCAACCTCCAACTAATTGTCCTCAGTCCTCAGTCCTCCAACTGAGTCCATTCCAAGCATTAGTTTTGCATAAAAACACTCCTTGGGCTAATAACGGCCATAGCCGTCATCACAAATGTGATGAGTGGCTATGGCCGTTATTAGCCCAAGGAGTGTTTTTATGCAAAACTAATGCATGGAATGGACTCGGCATCATGAAAACACCCTAGTTTGACACGTCACATGCTACTTAAAGCAAAAGGAAAATTTGAAATGATTTGCCTTTATATAGGATGTCTATGGTGGCCATACTGTACAGGCCATTTTCAACACTTTCCCCTCAGACAATTTCAGGCAACTTTTTGTATGTTATTCAGGACATAATGTAAGATACAAAATCAGCTGAGTTTGGTTTTTTTGCAATTAGTTGGAGGTCAAATTACATTATTACTGGACTATATATACCTGTCGGACTGTTAGAATGTCTAACAGTAACAAACATATTATATGAAGCGACCCTTAGCCAGTCCAAAGTGCCGACGTCATGATGTTTGTCAACCATCCATTGGTCATATATGAGGCGATGCGTGTGTTCCATCTATAGTCACTGTGTGTGTGCTGCAGAGACTCCACAACAACACACTGCTGTCACTCACCGGACTGGACATTCATTTACATCATTTGGTGTTTAATGCAGAAAAACAAACATGCACGTGAAAACATACGGCGGTTTGCTTTTCCTACTCTGTGTATGGATGCAACCTCATGGGAGCCTAGTGAGAGCACAAGGTAAGAGAGCATTCTGTTCACGATGTCTTTACTGTTAACTTTGTCGCTGATGTGGGTTGGAAACCATTTAGGTGTGTTTTGATTTTGACAGCAAAAATGTTGATATAGTAATTTATAGTCGTTTGAATAAAATTCCATTTTCTTGTAGTCATATTTGAGGTCATCTGAAATGTTTTAGGTTGAGTCTAGTTTTAGTCGACACAAATGTATTTTTGTCGTCGTAATGTCAGCTTTTATACTCGTTTGCATGCTGAAAATAGCCGATCTACAAGCCCCAACATTTTAATCTAGTTTTAATTTGTTTACGAAACTGTCAATATGTTATAGTTTTAATCATCATAGGTGTTTTTATTTTTCGTTTTTATCTCA
Organism: Protomyctophum bolini; assembly: GCF_963924005.1. NCBI lineage: Eukaryota > Metazoa > Chordata > Actinopteri > Myctophiformes > Myctophidae > Protomyctophum > Protomyctophum bolini. Next base: position 4,278,152 of record NC_137868.1, on the reverse strand, counting down.
TTTTTGTAGATGAAAAAAGGTCATAGTCCAAATCCAAATGCAGTTATTATTTATTCACAACAAGCCAGAAACACACTAGACACTTTATGCCTGGCTTTGCTATTTTGTGCATGTCGGACAAACCTTTCAAAATCTTTCACAAATAGCATCGTCATCAAGGTTGAAGTATAGGGGATTATTTTAAGAAAGAAAATGCAAACAAAAAATATAATATAATGGAGATACATTTTCTGCCGATTGGGCCCCGGCAGTGACGATCTGTTTCTGATTGGTCCCTGACTGACTAACCATCAGGCTCTTTCTGCCTTGTTGTTCCTCCCTGGTTCTTCCCTGGTTCTGCCCTGGTTCTGCCCTGGTTCTGCCCTGGTTCCGCCTTGTTTATGTTGAATTTGCTAAAACTAAAAACTAAAAACAAACATGATATGCCCATGCAGTCGTCTTTTTTACTGACACAAAGTTTAGTTGAATTCACAGAATATCAATACTGAAAAACACGTCATTTCAACGGTAGTGGATTGGAGAGAGAGGGGGGATTTTTGTCCAACCACGAAACGTCAACCAATGGGGTTGTGAAGAGGGGGTTCACAACAACCACGGGCCGGGACTTTGACAAAGGGGTGAATTTAATATTGATACACAATAAAAATGTTATTATTCTCTTTTTCTTTCTTTCATTGTTTTATAGATTGTCACCTTGCGTGGTTTAGGTCCAGCGATCGCTACGACTCGAACTTCGACACGTCGGGTCTGAAGGAGTCGTACCTGCTGGGGTCGCGGGTCAGAGTGCCGTGTCAGGTGGGATACGTCGGATCCCTGAGACTACTGTGTCTGAGCGACGTGGGCGTGAGGTGGGAATACGAGGGCTCGAAATGCCACCGTGAGTTCTGTCACCAGTTCTGCTAACCAGTTCTGTGTTTTTTTTATTTTTATTATTATTTATTTTGAGGGTTTTCTTTACATAGACACAAGGACAACACAGCAGACTTACATACAAGACTGTTACTTACATGAAAACAACAATGAGGAAACATAGAAAAAAATATAGAAATAAAAAGAAAATAAAAAATAGATAATAAATAATAGTTTCCAAGTGGTACATGGGTTGTATAATGGATGTGTGCACGTTAAGGTGGGTTCTGTCCTGTGTTTTGTCTTTTTTTCTCTCACTTCAAATGTTTTCAAAATAAATGTTTAGCTGTGAATGCCATTGTGTGTATGTGTTTTTACCATGGCTGTCATGTTGGATACAGCAGTACGTGCAGGGCGTTGCTGAAAAGGAGCACTTAATGGCCGCTCCAATGCATTTCCAATGGAAGTCACATGGTTTGACAAGACTTTGGCTGTGTTCTCCCCCCCCCCCCCTGTCTTGTCAAACCATGTGACTTCCATTGGAAATGCATTGGAGCGGCTATATTAAACACGGACAAGACACAAGACACGGGACAAGACAGGTGTCCTTTAGGTGTGAATGAGGCCTTTGCCTTCTGACAGCAGTCTGTTATAGAGCAGAGCGGTCTGTTAATAACACACCGCTGAATTCAGCAGCTGACCAATCAGAATCAAGCATTCAGCCAAGTCGTGTGGTCACCCTGGTGGTGATGCTGTTCGTTTCTACAGCTAAGGGGTGTGGTGACCCTAGTGGTTTAATTGTGTCTACAGCTACAGGCTCATACATAGTCTGGATTTTCGGTGGTGAGGTGACCACCGAACTACGACGTCACGAGCCGCGGTGAAGAGCAAACCACCGCCACCGCTCCAGCCCTTCTCTCTGTTTTTACTCACCACCGCTCAACGTTATTTCAGCTCCGGTGGTCAGCTCACCACCGGAGCGGTGGTCACCTCACCACCGAAAATCCAGACTATGAATAGGCCTTAAGGGGTGAGGTCACCCCTGGTGGTTTGTGTCTACAGCTAAGGGTTGTGGTCACCCTGGTGATGATGCTGTTTGTGTCTACAGGTAAGGGGTGCGGTCACCCTGGTGAAGCAGACTTTGCAGAGTTCCAGCTGGTGAAGGGAGATTTCTTCGTCTACGGGTCAGAGGTGGAGTACACGTGCAAACCAGGGTATGTTGATGAGCGATGACACACACATGTATAGGCAGTGTTGTTTTTGTCGACTGACAAAAAACTAAATGGAAACTAAATGAAAACTAAGCTTTGATGACTAAAACTATAAGACTAAATGTATTGACAATTTTGTCAACTGCTGAAAACTACACAAAAATGTTAGGAAGGGACTATAGTGGACAAGAGATCCAGTATAAGTCACAGGTGTTACCGATGATACTAAATAAATCTCATTCAGTGCCAGACGAAATAATAATTTATTTCACCTGCAGTGCCACGGTCGATTCTTATTTTGAAGGCCAAAATACTCCCGGACATACTGTAAATGGTAAATGGTGCATTAACCCATTCTGACCTGAGATCAGATTCATACGAGGTTTCCACTGGGACACACACTGGTCTGATGAACCCATTCTGACCTGAGATCAGATTCTAAAAAATGTCAGTCGTTCTTCGATTTTTCAAAAATAGCAGACCTACAAGCTCGTAGCGCGCCACTCGGTGGCGCGCTACGAGCTTGTAGATCTGCTATTTTTCAATAGCTAAAGCATAACATAGTGCTAACACCAAAATGGGTTCCCGGTCAGAATGGGTTAATATAGCGCCTTTATCCAAGGTGCTTTACATAGCCTACTGTAGATTGTAGCATTACATTCATCCATTCAGCTGCGGCCAGTCTTTTATATCATTATCAACCTTTCCTGTTAATGTTCTTTTGTTTTATTTGCCTTATACACTTTTAGTTACCAAATGGTCAGCAGGATCAACAGACGTCACTGCGAGCATTTTGGCTGGGATGGTGTTGTCCCCGTCTGTCAGGGTAAGATATGGATCTCATGTGTTTTGTCCCCATGTCTGTCAGGGTAAGATATGGATCTCATGTGTTTTGTCCCCGTCTGTCAGGGTAAGATATGGATCTCATGTGTTTTGTCCCCATGTCTGTCAGGGTAAGATGGATCTCATGTGTTTTGTCCCCATGTCTGTCAGGGTAAGATGGATCTCATGTGTTTTGTCCCCATGTCTGTCAGGGTAAGATGGATCTCATGTGTTTTGTCCCCATGTCTGTCAGGGTAAGATGGATCTCATGTGTTTTGTCCCCGTCTGTCAGGGTAAGATGGATCTCATGTGTTTTGTCCCCATGTCTGTCAGGGTAAGATGGATCTCATGTGTTTTGTCCCCGTCTGTCAGGGTAAGATGGATCTCATGTGTTTTGTCCCCATGTCTGTCAGGGTAAGATATGGATCTCATGTGTTTTGTCCCCATGTCTGTCAGGGTAAGATGGATCTCATGTGTTTTGTCCCCATGTCTGTCAGGGTAAGATATGGATCTCATGTGTTTTGTCCCTGTCTGTCAGGGTAAGATATGGATCTCATGTGTTTTGTCCCCATGTCTGTCAGGGTAAGATGGATCTCATGTGTTTTGTCCCCATGTCTGTCAGGGTAAGATGGATCTCATGTGTTTTGTCCCTGTCTGTCAGGGTAAGATGGATCTCATGTGTTTTGTCCCCGTCTGTCAGGGTAAGATGGATCTCATGTGTTCACTCAATCTGATCTGTATATATGCGTTTGTGGGTGGAAAATCGAGTGGCGAAGTGAGTTTAACGTCATGTAACGTTGTTTAATGCACAGGCAGAGCACGGAACATGTTGTTCTTTACGTGTGTGTATATGAGGCCGACATGTATATGTCTAACGCATTCACCCCGTCGGGACTGCAGTGTTCCACATTCATTTTCTGCTGGGGTCTGTCTACTATACTGTCACGGTTCGAGACCAGACAGTCAGGAAACATTCAAAGTGTTTATTAACACCCGAAAAAAACAAGGAACATGAGGAGCATAGGGAAAATAACACTAAACACTAGGAGCAAGGAACACTAGGCAGACAGGATCGCAACAAGACAACTGGGACTAACTGATAATCCGACAAAGGAACTGCACAAACAGGGGAGTATATATAGACACAGGGAGTAACAGGACACAGGTGAAACTAACTGACAAATCAACACAGGGATTGGCTAAGACCAAAAGGACACAAGTGCAAAACATATATAGGCTAATCACAGTACTGGTGAGACAAGGCATGGTACGGAATACAGGGGCAGACAGGAAAGCACAAAACCATACTACAAAATAAAAGGTACACACAGTGCAAGATCAACTCTAACTGGAAATAAGAAACATGGAAAAATCACAGGATAACAGCAAGGTTAAAACACTAAATACCTAAAAACCAAGAAACACATGAATGTACAAAACAAACTACAGAGTCTGTCTAGTGTGTGATTTAAAAGAAATTGAAAATGAAATTCATTTTTTGTTTTACTGCCCATTATATGAAGAATTAAGACATGTATTAATATTTTGTAAAATGACAACCATCTGTGCTGACTTTTTCTGGGTGGAGGACTATGAAAAAGTGGAATTTTGTTTTGGGAAAGGTGTTTTTGCTTTTGGCAGACTTTTTATGCAGGGCGTGGGAAATAAGGCAGAATGTTTTGTTTGTGTAAAAAAAAAAAAAAAAGGGGGAATGTCAACAAAACAGATCTGTTTATTGTACACAATTCAATATTTAGGCAATGATGTGGTGTGTCCTGTAAGTCCATGTGGGCTGGGCGCCTTTGGTGCATGACACAAAAATAAAGAAATCTATCAATCTATCTATCTATATCTATAGCCTACAGCCATTATAGGTTACCATTTGGTCATGGAAAAGTACTGCAGCCCCCTTTTGTTATTTTGCGTCCAGCCATACATTGTCCAGAGATCCACGTGGAGGACGACATGCAGGTAACCGGAGAGCACCTGGAGGCCACCGCTGGCCACGTGCTCCACTTCAGGTGCAAGCAGAACCATGTGGAGGTGGACGGACCCAAACAGATCTACTGTGAAGAGACTGGACAGTGGAGTGACCAGCCTCCAACGTGCAAAGGTACTGTAGGCTACAGCAAGGGCCGATTCATACTTTTTTTTACATTTTACAGCTGTTTCGGCGCTGTAGTGCCGAAATGATTTCGGTTCGTCAGAGAATTTCAGTAGCACCGGAGAGTCGACTTTATAGGACGGTACCCCCCCCCCCCCCCCCCCCCCCCGAACCTCAAATGACGACACATTGTAGGCTCTACAGCGCCGAACCCACTTTTATTCGGCTCTAAAATAGGAGTATGAATCGGCCCTAAGAAAGACAGACAGACGGACGGATATATATATATCCCGCCAAGTGGTCCCGAGTGTGCTTCCGGGACCATAGTTTGAACCTGCCCTTTATAGGACCCACTCGGTCTGTGTCTCATAGGAGGGCTGTGGGCAGTTCAGAAACCGTCTTCCAGTGACATCATCGATGGGGAATACAAGCTAATAAAAAACTGCAGCTGGCTTTCTAGTCCTGAAAAGTTGCAATGCCAAAATGGAAGCCATCGTTCTCACGATGATGAAAGTCTGAGAGTGTGAAAAAAATCTTGTTTAAAAAAAGATCTGCCTAATGATGATGTCACTGGAAGACGGTTTCTAAACTGCCCACATGAGCCCTCCTGTGAGAAGTTCTAGCCTGAGGCAAAAAAGCCCAAGGGGCTTATACGAGGCCTCTACCTATATAAATTATAATGAAACATTGTACATGAGATATAGAATATCCAGAAAACATGATTGCAGTATATAAAACATAAACAAAACAACAAAACATAAAAACACAACGAGAACATGATTAGAATCATGTTCTCTTTGTATACTTCTTTCTTGCCTTGATCTCCTATAACACCCCTCTCTTTTCTTCCCTTTCTCTGTTTTTCTTAATAACACAATGGGAACTATATGCAGCACTAAATCAAAATTTCACATACTTGTGACAATAGAGCGCCGCAGTCCCCGCCCCCTTTCAGAAAAGCGAGTGGCCCAGGAAGTGGAAGCCCCATGCATTCTCCCATCGGCACTTTTAATATAATTTATTTAAAGACGGTTACGCCGCGGACAAAGCCAATTCGGATCGTGACGAATCATGACAATGAACACAATATTTTGGGACGATCAAATCATTAGAAAGAAGAAAAGAAAGTCAGGAGACAACACTATTTGTTTTATTTTTCGTCTTATAAATTATTTGATCGGCCCAAAATATTGTGTTCATTGTCATGATTCGTCACGATCCGAATTGGCTTTGTCCGCGGCGTAACCGTCTTTAAATAAATTATATTAAAAGTGCCGATGGGAGAATGCATGGGGCTTCCACTTCCTGGGCCACTCGCTTTTCTGAAAGGGGGCGGGGACTGCGGCGCTCTATAATGCTGGAATAATTTGAATGCTGGAATAATATAATGTTTAGAAAACAGACATGACCATTAACTTAATTGTTTTGTTCAATCCCATTCCTTGTAGTTACCGAGCGGTCCATGCAGGGTCTCTTACGCGCCGCTGCACACTGAATGGATGGGAATGGGATGATGGTGTCCAACCGCGCTGTGAGAGTAAGGGCTCCAATTTCGTCTCATCTTTCTAAATACACTGTTTTGGGGATTTGCAGTGCAGGGAAGGGGTCTTCGCCCACTAATGTCGGTATTTTGGGCGTTACAATAATTGACCGATCACCAGTCCACTTAATTGCCATTAGGTAGCGGTGGTCGAACGGTTCGCGGAGCGGTCTTGATATCGTGAAGGTCGCTATAGTTCGTATCCCCGGACCGGCACGTTAAAATTACCACCGCTGAAGTGCCCTTGGTCAAGACATTGAACGTCTACCATGAAATGTTCTATGAGCAGGGCCTGGCTCTAAACAAGTTCTTGAGCTTTAGTCCAGTTACCCTGAGTAAACATACGTAGTACCTTTCCTTTCCTTAGTCCAGTTACCCTGGGTAAACATAGTACCTTTCCTTTCCTTAGTCCAGTTACCCTGGGTAAACATAGTACCTTTCCTTTCCTTAGTCCAGTTACCCTGGGTAAACATAGTACCTTTCCTTTCCTTAGTCCAGTTACCCTGGGTAAACATAGTACCTTTCCTTTCCTTAGTCCAGTTACTCACTCACTTCTGCCGGATAGGAGAATTACAAAGAGATGCGATAGGAGAATTAGCTGGAGAGACGACGCAGCCTGACTCTGTGCCCTACATGGACATCTCCATTGAGGCCCGCGGCAGTAAGACGTTCCATTCTTAATTGGGGCCTGTCCTTTCCTCTGTCTGTCCTGTCCAGTCACACGTTGCCCAGTGATACACGTAGAAAACAACATGGACACAATTGGAGACAACCCGATCAAGGCCACTCCGGGCCACGTTCTGGGCTTTAGGTGCACGTCTCCTGGCATGGTTCTGACCGGAGCAGCGGTGATACGCTGTGAGGAAAACGGAGATTGGAGCGAACGACCTCCGACATGCAAAGGTAGCAGTGTTGTTTTCGTCGACTAAAACTAAGACGAAAAATGTTCGTCGACTACCTTTTTTTCTCTGACTAAAACTAAATAAAAACGAATCTATGATGACTAAAACTAAGACTAAATATACTGACAATTTAGTCAACAAATAAAAACTAGGCTAAAATGTTAGTAAGGGACTATAGTGGACAAGAGATCCAGTTTTATGCTGGGTTGCATGCTGAAAATAGCAGATATACAATCTCACAACGCGTCGCAGTGCGACGCGTTGCGTCTGTCCGTCCGTCCGTCTTTCTCTAGTCTCTAGTCTCTCTGTCTCTGGTCTCACCTCTGTTGTGTGTTTGAACATGGCAGCTTGTTCCAGTTACCCCTGTTGTGTGTTTGTAACATGGCAGCTTGTTCCAGTTACCTCTGTTGTGTGTTTGAACATGGCAGCTTGTTCCAGTTACCTCTGTTGTGTGTTTGAACATGGCAGCTTGTTCCAGTCACCTCTGTTGTGTGTTTGAACATGGCAGCTTGTTCCAGTTACCTCTGTTGTGTGTTTGAACATGGCAGCTTGTTCCAGTTACCTCTGTTGTGTGTTTGAACATGGCAGCTTGTTCCAGTCACCTCTGTTGTGTGTTTGAACATGGCAGCTTGTTACAGTTACCTCTGTTGTGTGTTTGAACATATGGCAGCTTGTTCCAGTTACCTCTGTTGTGTGTTTGAATATGGCAGCTTGTTCCAGTCACCTCTGTTGTGTGTTTGTAACATGGCAGCTTGTTCCAGTCACCTCTGTTGTGTGTTTGTAACATGGCAGCTTGTTCCAGTCACCTCTGTTGTGTGTTTGAACATATATGGCAGCTTGCTCCAGTCACCTCTGTTGTGTGTTTGAACATGGCAGCTTGTTCCAGTTACCTCTGTTGTGTGTTTGAACATGGCAGCTTGTTCCAGTCACCTCTGTTGTGTGTTTGTAACATGGCAGCTTGTTCCAGTCACCTCGGTATAAAGCACAGCCTGAGGCTGGTGTCTAACGACCAGATGACAGCCTCCAGTGCGACATGGCATCCCTCCTTTGGCCGCCTGGACGAAGGGGGCGCCAGAAACGCCTGGACTGCTGCCACCAATGATCAGCATCAGTGGCTACAGGTAGGGAGTAGGGACGTATGGATTAGTCTGCTGGCTTAACCCTGTTTATATTTTTATATTAACGATACAAAGGGGATAGGTGTTGTAAGTACTGGGAGCTGATGGTAAGCGTTATTGCGACCATACTGTAGGTCTCAGATTACTATATGATAACCTGCAAAACCTTAAAACTAGAGTGCTCAACAGGCCTGAAAATTAAGACTGGGCCCTACCTGTACACTCAAGACACTGGCCCCGCTGCCACCCTTAGATCTCCATATATGGAGCTGACCTGTTCCGACATTCCATATGTTGATCTGACCTCATCAAACCCTGTACACTCAAGACACGCTCCATATACCATATCTCTGCTGTCGGGAAGGAACCATCTATAATTTCAAAATGTTCATTTTTCAGGAAATTAAGAAAACCTTATATTTAGAAAACAAAGCAATACTGCCTCATCAGAGTTGGTGTTGTGACTTTATATATTGTCAATTACTTGCATGAGAGGGGGGAGAGGTTGTGGTTAGTTGCTTTAGCAGACAGTTTGAGGGTCCAATGGATATTGGTTCAATATTTTCGAAAACGACACACAGACGTGAAAGGTGTTCAATATATATAGCACACAAAAAAAATCATCAAAAACCTCAAAAATGGAGTTAGGAGGTTTCCTCCCGACAGCAACGATATGTCGATCTGACCCCCCCCATGCCAAAGTAGCAGCGCTCGCCAGCAGTCTGCCGGCACCCAGGCGGATGCGTCCTCGCTTCTCGCACCCTCAGGGCATTTTACTGGTTGTAAGTATACTGGGAGCTGACGGTATAGGCGTGTGGCACTCCTCCTGCAGCAATCAAGGATATAGACTCTCTCGCGTTCTCAGTCGATAATACCCAACCCACGACAAGGCTCTCTTTGACCTATACTTGCCTGCGAGTGTTTTTCAATTGTGTCTGTAATTCTGTGTACAGGTGGATCTTGGGTGTTCTAAGACCATCACAGGCATCGTTACCCAAGGAGACGGAGGGTATTTTTTTGGTAAATCCTACGTCAAGTCCTTCAAAGTGTCCTACAGTGACGATGGAAGGCCCGGGACTGTCGTCACAGATGACGACGGGTTCGAGAAGGTCTGTCTGTCTGTCTGTCTGTCTGTCCGTCCGTCCGTGAGCCCCATGGTGTAGATGATCAATATCGGCCTGGCTGCAGTGCATAAGGCCTGCAGTCGCTATAATGCAGGGGGAGACGATGGAGAGGGCCACTGTATTTCCACACTCACTCCAGAGGGCCACTGTATTTCCACACTCACTCCAGAGGACCACTATAGTTCCACACTCACTCCAGAGGGCCACTGTAGTTCCACACTCACTCCAGAGGGCCACTGTATTTCCACACTCACTCCAGAGGACCACTATATTTCCACACTCACTCCAGAGGGCCACTATAGTTCCACGCCCACTCCAGAGGGCCACTATATTTCCACACTCACTCCAGAGGGCCACTATATTTCCACACTCACTCCAGAGGACCACTATAGTTCCACGCCCACTCCAGAGGGCCACTATATTTCCACACTCACTCCAGAGGGCCACTGTATTTCCACACTCACTCCAGAGGGCCACTATATTTCCACACTCACTCCAGAGGGCCACTATATTTCCACGCCCACTCCAGAGGGCCACTATATTTCCACGCCCACTCCAGAGGGCCACTATATTTCCACGCCCACTCCAGAGGGCATGCTATATATTGGAATTGAAATCCTGAATAATTGTTTTTGCTATTTTTGTGTTGAAAAGTTATATTTTTTATTTAATTTCAAATGCAGTTTAGTTATAGTTATGTTAACTTTATGAACTAAATACAAATACAGTATATTGGACATTAACCCATTCTGACCGGGAACCCGTTTTGGTGTTGGCATCGTGTTATGCTTTAGCTATTGAAAAATAGCAGATCTACAAGCTCATAGCGCGCCACCGAGTGGCGCGCTATGAGCTTGTAGATCTGCTATTTTTTGAAAAATCGAAGAACGACTGACATTTTTAGAATCTGATCTCAGGTCAGAATGGGTTCATCAGACCAGTGTGTGTCCAGTGGAAACCTCATATATGAATCTGATCTCAGGTCAGAATGGGTTAATACTATAATTATCTGAAATCAATAATATATCAACTGGCGGCCCGGGGCCACCAGTTGCCCCTGTATGCACTAGTATACTAATGCATCGACATCATCTCTCATTCTCTGCTCCTTAATTGTCCGCAGATCTTCGACGGTAACGTCGACAGCAGTGAGCACAAGACGAACGTGTTCGCGGCGCCCGTCACCGCCCGCTACGTGCGCGTGCTGCCGCGGACGTGGGAGAACTGCATCGCCCTGAGGATGGAGCTGCTGGGATGTGAGCCTGACCCGCACGGCGTTCAGCTCCAGACACAACAACAACAACAACAACAGAGAATGTGTGTCCCTCCCCCCGAGACCCAGAAATAGAAGATGTATAGGCCTACAACCTGCACAACATTTATTTTTTATTGTTTAAGCGCCAGTGGGCGGGCCACCAGTTTAGGCTCTGAGTGCCCATTATAAAGTAAGAAAGAATTTGTAATTATATTATGCATGTAATGCTGTGCATGTCATCACCTCTACACCAGATTAGAGAAATGTTCAAAATATGGATGAAGATTTTGGCCTCGTTACGTCCTTGGCATCCATTACAAAGACGGCAATATTTCGTCTTGTCGTCCATGGCACCTAAACTGTTTTAATGTTGTTGTCTTATATATAGTTCATATATGTTTGTTTTGTAAACGCCATTGACAATGAAGGGGGGAAATGTATACGTCATATAATGTGCCTCATTACGTCTAATTGTCTCTTTATTTGTTAATGGCGTGGTGTAATGTTTGTGTTGGCACCGTGTGTTTTTTACATCACCATTATACATGTAATCAACATGACTTTAACCCATTCTGGGCGGGGAACCCCATTTGGTGTTTTTTAAAGCATTATGTTATACTTTATGCATCAGTCAAAATGTTCTTTGTATGACTATTGAAATAGGAGGTATCTCCACGATTACAATAATCATACTGTATAACTCATAATGCCTGTATGTCTATTGAAACAGGAGGTATATCTCCACTATTAGAATCACCAGTCATTGTCAAGCCTTTTTGGATTGTTGCTGGACATGTTAATTACGATACAGATTAGACTACTTGCTTAAATAAACACATTGGACCGGCGGGGGTGTTAAACCCTGCAGGATTTCTCTCATTTCACCCGTTTTCTGACCACATAACACGTTTGATGTTGTTTTGTATTTTGAGAAAATGAATTCAAAGAATATCAAACAATTTGCTAATTACCAAATAAATAAATACAAATATCTAAAATAAACTGCTTGATTATTTGCCTGCATGTGTGAGTGAGTAATACGGTAAATCTTTAATGAACTGAGCAGGATGTATGTGTGTGTTGTTGTAAAAGTACTGAACCCTCGTCTGGTTCTGACAGACAGGTAGTGTGTGTGCCGGCTGGGTGGTTTGACAGACAGGTAGTGTGTGCCGGCTGGGTGGTGTGTAGTTCTGACAGACAGGTAGTGTGTGTGCCGGCTGGGTGGTGTGTGGTTCTGACAGACAGGTAGTGTGTGCAGGCTGGGTGGTGTGTGGTTCTGACAGACAGGTAGTGTGTGCAGGCTGGGTGGTGTGTGGTTCTGACAGACAGGTAGTGTGTGCAGGAGGCTGGGTGGTGTGTGGTTCTGAGAGACAGGTAGTGTGTGCAGGCTGGGTGGTGTGTGGTTCTGACAGACGGGTCCGCGTCAATATGCCGACGGTCCATTGGTCCGATCGACAACCTACCTCAAACCCTCACCCTAACCCTAACCTCCCCCGGGGGAGACACCTAAACCTAACCACCCACCCTCTCCCGACCCCCAGCGCACCTCGGACCAATGCTCCTTCGGAGCAATAATGGTCCGTCGGATCATAGGGTGCTTCCCCTGACAGACAGGTAGTGTGTGCAGGCTGGGTGGTGTGTGGTTCTGACAGACAGGTAGTGTGTGCAGGCTGGGTGGTGTGTAGTTCTGACAGACAGGTAGTGTGTGCAGGCTGGGTGGTGTGTGGTTCTGACAGACAGGTAGTGTGTGCAGGCTGGGTGGTGTGTAGTTCTGACAGACAGGTAGTGTGTGCAGGCTGGGTGGTGTGTGGTTCTGACAGACAGGTAGTGTGTGTCGGCTGGGTGGTGTGTGGTTCTGAGAGACAGGTAGTGTGTGCCGGCTGGGTGGTGTGTGGTTCTGACAGACAGGTAGTGTGTGTGCAGGCTGAGTGGTGTGTGGTTCTGACAGACAGGTAGTGTGTGCCGGCTGGGTGGTGTGTGGTTCTGACAGACAGGTAGTGTGTGCCGGCTGGGTGGTGTGTGGTTCTGACAGACAGGTAGTGTGTGCCGGCTGGGTGGTGTGTGGTTCTGACAGACAGGTAGTGTGTGTCGGCTGGGTGGTGTGTGGTTCTGACAGACAGGTAGTGTGTGTCGGCTGGGTGGTGTGTGGTTCTGACAGACAGGTAGTGTGTGCCGGCTGGGTGGTGTGTGTGGTTCTGACAGACAGGTAGTGTGTGTCGGCTGGGTGGTGTGTGGTTCTGACAGACAGGTAGTGTGTGTGCAGGCTGGGTGGTGTGTGGTTCTGACAGACAGGTAGTGTGTGTGCAGGCTGGGTGGTGTGTGGTTCTGACAGACAGGTAGTGTGTGCCGGCTGGGTGGTGTGTGGTTCTGACAGACAGGTAGTGTGTGTGCAGGCTGGGTGGTGTGTGGTTCTGACAGACAGGTAGTGTGTGCCGGCTGGGTGGTGTGTGGTTCTGACAGACAGGTAGTGTGTGTGCCGGCTGGGTGGTGTGTGGTTCTGACAGACAGGTAGTGTGTGTGCAGGCTGAGTGGTGTGTGGTTCTGACAGACAGGTAGTGTGTGTGCCGGCTGGGTGGTGTGTGGTTCTGAGAGACAGGTAGTGTGTGTGCCGGCTGGGTGGTGTGTGGTTCTGACAGACAGGTAGTGTGTGCCGGCTGGGTGGTGTGTGGTTCTGACAGACAGGTAGTGTGTGGTTCTGGGTGGTGGTGTGTGACAATCCGGTTGAAGTGTACCTTGGTACAGTGGCGGCGACGGGCCTGGGAGAACCATAACGCGACACGAGACAGTATCACGCTAAAAGGTTCACAAAGTTTATTAGTTACACATACAGGAACATATAATAGAGCTGGATCCTATAATGACGTGACAACAACACTTGAGACATAACAACCGCTACCTGCAGCAAGGCTGACCTTGCTGTCTGAGATGTCTCCCGTAGCCTAACTATAAAGTATGCTACAGTACAGGCAGTACACAATACATAACAAGTACACTGTGCTCTCACGTACAAGTACACAGCCTTGGGCGATCAGATTACAACAGTGTGTATACATGGCCTTGTATACACATGCGTCATTCGTGTCTGCCCTCTACTTCCTCCCTGTGAAGAGGCCGCGGCCGCGTTTTGGACTAAAGCCCAAACCACAACAATGGGTCGCCTGCATGCAACTCCTTAGAACCAAACGGTTACGAGTCATCAATGGATTTCACAACGCCACGCCAGACTTCCCGGTCCTTCGTTTCCATCCCCTGCAGTTCCTGCTTTCTGATGCATCTGTCCCTGTAGCGATTATCAAGCAGCTGTTATCGAGCATAACGGCCCATTACATCGTGTTATAAGACAAGAGGCGATCAAGAAATACATTCACCCGTGCTGGCACAAACATACCGGCCTAAAAGTGTATTGATGCCTGCCTGCCAACCACCGCTGTCCGGGGGAAACAAAATTACGCTTTTAAAGTGACGGTACACACATTAACAGTTTATTTAAGATTATTATATCTGTTAGAAAAGTTCTGTATCTAAAATGCTCGATAAGAACCCGGCTCGACAAGCCTGAATGATAAGGTACCTGTTATCAACCTGTGTGCGTGCGTGCGTGTGTGTGTGTATGCAGTGCGGGTCGGATCAGGTAATTCCTAGTTACTCATTCTTCCATTTACAGGAACAATGCGATAACAATATCCATCACTTCCTCCTTATATACAGACGTATTAAAAGCTCTGACCCTGTCCAGTGTGTCCATTTCTGTCCAGTTGATCCTCTCACTACATCATGCATCTGCTACTGCTGACCATTGGATTCACGCTTGTCCACGCAGGTAAGACTTGAGCAATATTACACACGAGAGGTGTGTTCTTTATCGTCATGCATGCATCGCAGAAGTGCATTAATGACGATAAAGGACACCCTTAAAACTAAGATAATCGCTGAACATTTATATTTATTTTAATGACAGATGTAGCCACGACGGCCACAAATGTCCCCAGAAACTAGCTAGCCTAGCCACCGAGTCTGCGGCGCTCTCTGCAGAGAAAAGCGGGGCTGATGCCCTCAGATTGCGGTGATCATACGAAACAGCCATGTTTTTGATTGGCTACCGCGCTGATGTGTTCCAGCTGTTTCCGATCACAACACACAGATCTATAGGCGCACCGCTGATATGCTTCCGTGTGTGTGCAAGTTGCTTCAATTTCGATGGTTCCAGGTCTGTGTTGTTGTCTACTATAGGCTAAGCTCTGACGTGTGACCAGTGTGAATGTGTTGTTGTCTCCTATAGGCTATGCTCTGACGTGTA
This sequence comes from Protomyctophum bolini, assembly GCF_963924005.1. NCBI lineage: Eukaryota > Metazoa > Chordata > Actinopteri > Myctophiformes > Myctophidae > Protomyctophum > Protomyctophum bolini. Next base: position 4,262,930 of record NC_137868.1, on the reverse strand, counting down.
ACCAGTGTGAATGTGTTGTTGTCTCCTATAGGCTATGCTCTGACGTGTGACCAGTGTGAATGTGTTGTTGTCTCCTATAGGCTATGCTCTGACGTGTAACCAGTGTGATGGTGTCTTTGGAGCGTGTGGCACATCTACGATACAAACCTGTCCTAATAAACCCAACCAGCGGTGTGCTGCTAAGATCCTCTTATCAGGTACGTATCAGAGCGGAGGTATCTCAACCACCAATGATGGTATATAGCACTTGCCCTAGGGCTAGCCTTGATGACCTTACAGGCGTATGATAAGGCTAAACATGTCATTTAGATAGCATATTATGTAGACAGATGCCAGATCATCGGTTCTGCCTGGTTCTCTATTTGAGAATAACATGGCGTCATCTTAAAATCGTTTCATATACGCATAAATGGTCCAAAAATAAACAAGCTCGTTTGCGACAGTCTGTTTCTAGCGAAAATGTAACGAATTCAGTAGCAGTAACATTAGTGTTTCCTCTCAGTTCTTCATATCCATATGAGTCTGACGATTACACACGGATATCGCAAATGAAAGCAGCCTTCCTAAGGACTATATGGGGCTGACCGAGCTATGGACGACTCAAAGTTCAACTATTTATATGGAAAGACTAAGCCAGCAGTGAGGAGAAGTGTTGCCAGATCGGGTCAGAGAAATAAGAAACCCTATGAAAATGATCCCACAAGAAAACACTATACCAGGGATCTGCAACCTTTTTAAAGGAAGGTGCATGTTTTTGTCTAGGGGTCCTTGACATGGCAACCTGGCAATGTCACTGTATAGTGTGAGAATCACTGGTTTAAATAACATTAGGAAAAAAGCCCAAATAAGCACTTGAGAAACAAGCCGCCAAAGCCCCCCCGACCCCCCCCCCCCCCCCCCCCCCCGGAAAAAAAGAATATCGCTTATAATAAACAGGCATGGCAACACACGCGATCAGCACTTGTGTCAGGTGGTCTGGCCCACGTCCCAGTCTTATTCGGTCAATGGGCATAATAGCAGATAGTGCAAAGCACCCTTACTTAAAGGGACACTTCACCCTTTTTGCAAAAAAATATATGTTTAGGAGCTTTAGAACACTTTCCTGGGGGTCTTTATGTGTGTAATATGTGGTTTTAGATATTTTAGATTGTAGCAGTGAGCCCAGTGTCTCTGATGTCATGGACACTGGGCTCACTTCCTTCCTGGACTACATGTTGTCTCAGTAAGACAGCTCTCCCCCTATCAACAAGGAGGAGCAGTGCACCAAAGAATTATGGGAATTGTAGTCCAGGAAGGTAGTGAGACCAGTGTCCATGACATCAGAGACAACAGGCTCACTGCTACAATCTAAAATATCTAAAACCACATATTACACACATAAATACCCCCAGGAAAGTGATCTATAAAGCTTCTAAACGTCATTAACATATATCTTTTTGCAAAAAGGGTGAAGGGTCCCTTTAACATATGGTAAAATATGCTAGTCATAAGGTGCGGTAGGACACATACACACGCAGACAGAGGCGTGGCACATTTATAGTAGGATAGTGTGTAATACTGTGTATACAGTTTCAACGTACAGATTCTAGATTATTATATTTTTACATTCTACTGTTCGGCTGACCTTTGATGTGTTGATGAGTTCTCAACTCGGTTACCAAATCATCAACATCAAGACCTGCGTGGACGTGAGCGAGTGTGCGAACGGCTCCGTCAACGTTGGCCCGTTCGGCAGCATGTACCAGAACACCAAGTGTTGTAACACTAACAACTGTAATATCGACCCCCTTGGAGGTGAGTATATAGGCCTATATATACCAAATACCAATAGCGGTTCCCAAACCTTTTTGCCTCTGCAACCCCATGCAGTTAACTCCCTTTTTTATATATTTTATATATGTCACATATGCTATATATATAGGCTGTAGTGACATAATTATTCAAAATTGGCCGTCTGCATTTCCTATATATCCACATATGGATATATAGGGTATATTTTTATATATATATATATAAACTCTGTGTCGGACTGTAACTGTTGCATGTAGGACTGTTAGTATACGTCTGTCTGTCTGTCTGTCTGTCTGTCTGTCTGTCTGTCTGTCTGTCTGTCTGTCTGTCTGTCTGTCTGTCTGTCTGTCTGTCTGTCTGTCTGTCTGTCTGTCTGTCTGTCTGTCTGTCTGTCTGTCTGTCTGCCTGTCTGCCTGTGTGGCTGAGCACGGAATGTGATGTATATGATGATGATGTATTGTATGACGATAAGAGCGCCACTCACTTCACACAAGTGCAGTGATTTTGAATATAATTACTGATTTATTTTTACAGTAAGTCTCCCCAAAGAGAATGGGAAGAAATGCTACACTTGCAATGATTCACAAAGCTGCGAAGAAACACTGAGGCCGTTGTCATGCAGAGGAGAGGAGAACTCCTGCATCAAAGGTAAGAAACACTGAGGCCGTTGTCGTGCAGAGGAGAGGAGAACTCCTGCGTCACAGGTAAGTCAGCCATACTGCGTCGTCTATTTCTCGCTTCAAATGTTTTCAAAAAGATTATTGTGTTTTTTTATTATTATTATTATTATCTGCTGTAAGACGAGTTTCCCAGTTTGGGACATACTAATAAGGTTGACCTTGAGCCGTGTAATAATGAGATTTAAGTTTGGCACAATAATTTTTTCTTGTATGTGTTCACAGTGGATACCTTCGACGGTTATACCGTCAAGGGCTGTGCCTCAGAGACAATGTGTGAACCCACAGTTCTCATCAACATGTTGAGCACCTTGCCCGGGTGGCCCGGCGTGCTGCCCATACAAGACAAGGTCTCCTGCTGTCAAGGTCACTTGTGCAATGGAGCAAAGAGCGCGGCCGATCTCAGTCATGTTTAATTAAAACAGTGCAGTTGAACCTATACAGAATGAGGGTCACAAAGTAACAGTTGACTGGGGGGGCTGCAAATAACAAGCAATGGTAGTATTTCTTAATGACCATTTATCAATCTGTTTGTGCTTGAAGTGGTTGCTTCAACTATATCGTATATTAATCAAACGCAGCACGCGGAGTCAGTTCAGTCAGTCAACCTCAAGGGAGGTTCTTGCCATGCTCAAAGGCCCATACTATGCTCAAGGGGTTAACATGCTGCATTACTATGTGGGCGTATAAGTGTGTGCACAAGTCTCACACGTCATTGGCCGATGCGGCAGTCAGCTGACTAATTGGGCAGGCTACTTAAGCTCACTAGTCTCCATGCTCTTCCTGCCTTCCTCTGCTCATGGTTCCCGGTTGTATGTGATGTTTTCTCCCACCACCACCACCCCAGCACCACCGGTGGGCTCTGCTATCTATGCTCCCCATGGGGGGGTTATTGTATTTCTATCTCCCTGCTCTTTATGTTTCATGTTGTTGCTCAATCATGCCGAGCAGGGAGAAATCCAGCAGAGCCGAACGCCAAGTCAATATCATATGCACACTTGTTACTCATTCTGCAATAAATATTGTTTAATCTATCCGTGAGTGAATCTGACTGAATTGTTATTAGACTCAAACTCAATAATGTCTTTGTCGTTTCACATGACCTCACAGGGGGGACAGGGAAAGGGTTTCTCTGTGTTTCACATGACCTCACAGAGGGAACAGGGAAAGTGTTTCTCTGCCTGTATGGATAAGTACAAACTGTTGTGTTTGTTCAATGGATGAATGCCACAGACTGGAGAAAGACAAACACAGCTTTACTGGAATAAAGCGTTGTGTGCGTGCGTGCGTGCGTGCGTGCGTGCGTGCGTGCGTGCGTGCGTATAGTGTGTGGCATCTTATAATAATGGGCATGAAAACAAGGTTAAATAGGCCTACTCCTTTTTTAAAGTACATTTTTGGTGAACTTAATTATTGACCAAGAGGGACCAGGGGGCCAACCCCAGGACCAAGAGGGACCAGGGGGGCAACCCCGGGACCAAGAGGGACCAGGGGGCCAACCCCGGGACCAAGAGGGACCAGGGGGCCAACCCCGGGACCAAGAGGGACCAGGGGGCCAACCCCGGGACCAAGAGGGACCAGGGGGCCAACCCCAGGACCAAGAGGGACCAGGGGGCCAACCCCGGGACCAAGAGGGACCAGGGGGCCGACCCCAGGACCAAGAGGGACCAGGGGGCCGACCCCAGGACCAAGAGGGACCAGGGGGCCGACCCCAGGACCAAGAGGGACCAGGGGGCCGACCCCAGGACCAAGAGGGACCAGGGGGCCAACCCCAGGACCAAGAGGGACCAGGGGGCCAACCCCGGGACCAAGAGGGACCAGGGGGCCAACCCCGGGACCAAGAGGGACCAGGGGGCCAACCCCGGGACCAAGAGGGACCAGGGGGCCAACCCCAGGACCAAGAGGGACCAGGGGGCCAACCCCGGGACCAAGAGGGACCAGGGGGCCAACCCCGGGACCAAGAGGGACCAGGGGGCCAACCCCGGGACCAAGAGGGACCAGGGGGCCAACCCCAGGACCAAGAGGGACCAGGGGGCATCCTTGTGCATGTGGAGTTGTTTTGAAATGAGAAAGGCACATGTTGTTTTGAAGGAATTGGAACATGTTTGTGTTATGTTCATGTTGTCCGATGCAGGGAAAGGAGGGACACTGTCTCTTTGGCAAATAAAAAAACTCTCACCTGGAGTGATCTTTTCAGGAAGTGATTGAAATCATAACAAATTGCACAACACAAGAAAGCGTGCATGAATAGTTCCTCTGTGTCTTAAGACGAACATGCTCTGTTCCGTCCCAATGTCTCAATGCTTTTCCAATTGGAAGTCACGTGGTTTGACCAAACACTTTGGTCAAACCACGTGACTTCCATTGGAAATGCATTGAGGCGGCCATGAAACGCGGACGGAACAGAGCATGATCGAGGCCCAAGAGGTCATTTCTGTAATGTTTTAGTGTGGCATACAGTATGGCTATTTGGGCTTTGGTGTTGTCCATGATTTGAAAGCCAAAATGCCCAACTGCCAGCTAGGGCAGGAAGGCCATCAAGTAAAACACTGATATTAGTCCATTGAATCAAATCAAATCACGTTTATTCATGCAAGCACGTTTAAAAACAATTTTCAATGTGTGAATAATGAGTCTTGCACCTCTCCATCGTCCAAGTTGCCCAGCCCTGGTCTAAAGTGCATATCTCTGCTGTCGGGAGGAAACCTCATAACTCCAAAATGTCCATTTTTCAGGAAACTTTAAATATACATTTTTCAGGAAATTAAGAAAACCTTAAATTTTTAAAACAAAGCAATACAGCCTCATCAAAGTTGGTGTTGTAACTTATATATTGTCAATTACTTCCGTGAGAGGGGGAGAGGTGGTGGAGTTAGTTGCTTTAGCAGACCTTTTGAGGGTCCAATGGAGTTAAGAGGTTTTGCCCAAAGCCCTTTTTACTTTCCATTGTTTAATATTTCCGAAACAACACTCAGACATAAAGGGTGTTCAATAGCACTGATTTATGAGAAAATAAATATAAAAAACCCTCAAAAATGGAGTTATGAGGTTTCTTCCCGACACCAACGATATCCTACTCCTTCTTTCACGTTCGTCAAGCATTCACACGGACCGGTCAAACCAGTGCCAGCAGAGAGACATTTCAGGGCAGGGCTGCAAACACTATGACAATAAACTAAGTGCACATATACTGTAAGTGCTCTCAAGAGCACTTACAGACGGCCGCTAATTCCAAAATGGGCAGAGCCACAACCACTTGTTCAAACCCGGAAGAAGCAGCGCCGTTTAGATGAGACTGTCACGTTATCAGTCTGTTGTATACTTTTATTATGTAGTCTTGTCCTAGTGTTTCCTGTTTTCCCTATAGTTACTGTTCTGCCTGTCTTGTCTCACCTCCCTGTGATTACTATAGTTTTCTCCACCTGTGTCCTGTTAGTCTCCCAGCCAATCCCAGTGTTGATTGTTGTTCTGTTGCACCTGTGTCTAGTCTTTATAAACCTCCCTGTGTTCAGTGTTTCCCTTGTCAGATTATAATTCATTGTTACTGTGTTTGTCCTGCTACACTTTACTGTGAGTTTATGTTAATAAATATATTGGACTGCATCAGTTTGCCTGCTTGGTTCTGCTTCTGGGTCCTCACCTGACACACCGTGACAGAGACATTACTATTAGTTGTGAGTTGTGACATCTCCGTCGACTTCATGGGGCCAGTCCAACATGGCGACTCTTCTATAGACTTCTATTGGCGGAGTTCTACAGGGCTATAGCCAAGTGTGTGGACCGGCAGTTAGCAGAATGCACTGGACTTGCAGACAACAGCCCATCTTTAATAATCTTAAATCCCCCCCCCCCCCCCCCCCCCCTTCCCTCCCACTGTTTTTCCATACCTTTTATGATTTTAAATCATCTTTATTTTAGATTGTTTTTTACATGAACAGACTTTAGTATACAATACTTTAAAGGAGCAATTCAGTGATTTGGGTGATTTGGAGAAGAAAAACGGCCCGCCCCCGGTAACAAGATGTGCGCATTCACGCACTACAGTGGGGGGGGGGGGGGGGGGGGGGGGGGGGGTCGCACAACAGGCCAACAGCACGCACACCAAGGCCCGCCTCCTCTCTATCCTGATTGGATGAAGGATGGGCCACCTATATAGCCAAAAAAAGAAACCTATACGCTTTTTGGACCCCGGGGCCCTTCCTGAAACCAGTCCCTTGACTTGAAGTGCTCTCGGTCTCGGGAGGTTCCCCATATTAAGTGTCGTCCGAAACCACTGGAGGGGCACTTCCTGACGTATAACTCTACGGGCGGTGCACGGTCGGTCACTGCTAGAGAAGCGGATCTACCCCATAATGCATTGCGGCGGCCCGCGCTCGCTCTTGAGCGCACATGATGCACGCGTATGCGCACGTGCACTGCTTCTGCATGCACGCGTTCTGCATGCGTATGCGCACGTGCACTGCTTCTGCATGCACGCGTTCCATGCATGCAGCGAGCTCGGTTGAGGCAGAAATGTTGAACCAGCGGAAAGAAAAAACAACCTGGCGCGTCTTTAGAAGCTATGAGATCTCCAGACAAAATATGATATTATGTGCATCTATTTGCAAATGTTTTATTGAT